>NW_009205121.1:0-17016 GCF_000690835.1 Fulmarus glacialis
TGTGGGGCTTTTGCCCCTCACCACAGCCCTCAGCACCCCACAAACGCCGCCTTCCCAAAATCCCGGGCAGGGCAGGCTGAAAATGGAGGTTACACCCCTCAGGCTGGTGGCTGAGGGCCCTGCTTCCCCCCCCGAAGAACCCTGAGGCCTTTGCTCGTGAGGCAAGTGGGCCTCAGCCATGGCGCTCCTCGCTCCTGAGGTGCCAGCCTCCGGGTTAGGCCAAAGGAGGCTCTCCTGTAGCCTAACTCCATCAACCTCGGCAGCCTGGCTGCTCCTCCGACCATCATCACCTGCCTGCGGATTATAAACCACTGCCGCGATCGCTATCATTTCCCTAGGTTGCACCCCACAACGCACAATCGCACATGCGGGCCCAGGAGAGATGAAATGCTGTAGCGCTGGGCTTTGACGTGACTGGGCGGCGTGATGTAAAAATAATAGATATGAGCACATTAAACCTGGTGATAACTTACGGCACTAGAAAGTCTTATTGCAGCGTTAAAATTTTGATGGCGTTGCGTGGTAGTGCTGGTGGGTCAGAGTACAGTTCGGGGGCGCCAGCGTATTTGCCTTTCATTCACCAATGACCATACGCACTTAAAAGGTCACGGAAAAGACAGCTCAGGAGTTTTGGGAGAGAAATGGAAGAAGGCACTAATTTCAGCACGTCCTGATGAGTGGTTGGCAGCTCCAGTAGAAGCTACCATACATGCTGAAGCTGTTCCAGGCTCAGTTTGCCTCGCTACACATGGAGGATCTCTGCATGTACACGCAGGCAGCTGTGAAACCAGGAGAACATGTTTGTTCGTTCTGTGGTCTAGTAAGTGGTGAGTTTTTTGGGGCAGGGCCCTAGTCTTCAACGCGCAGCACGCACAGTGCTGCATAAACAGCAAATAGCAGTGGCAAGAGTAGGGGCTATACCAAACTCACGCAATTGTATGCAGCCTTTTGCCACAAACAGATAAATTTTAGGCCTTGTAGTATAAATTCTAAGTTGACTTCATGTGACATCTCTTCTTAATATATGGCATTATTTTCAGAGCTAACATCTTTCACTTGAAATGGTGACATGTCTTATTTCAGTCTTATATAGGGCCATCTTTATCTTCCTTTCAGAATTATATTTTCACTTGGCCCCTGTTCATTTAACACCATGCTTCTGAAAGAAAGATTACAGCTCCGTCAGTCTCTCTATCCCCTATGTATTACAGATAAAACACATTATTATGAGAAACTATTATAGTAAAATCACTCAACTGTACAGGAGCTAAAGTAATACTACTTAGTCTGACATTACAGCATTTAATTCCCATACTCTCATTACAGAAACATAAATGTTTTCCTTTTACACTTCAGAAAATAAGGGCCATCCAGATGATTTTTTTTCAATCCAGTTTTCAATAGTAAAGAAAATTCACAGTGCGGGACGGTAAGTTTTTATAAACTGTGCAGGTCAGGGTCTTTTTTTAAACCTGCAAGTAAATACTAGTGCTCAGGGAAATGAAGTACTATTACGGTTTTGAACTGAACTCAGCTACCACACCTTGTTTTTAACTTACAATTAGCTGCTGAGCCAGTAGGTTGTTTTAGAAATGAACTTGCCACTTTGGTGGTGGATTTGAACGTTTGTATGAACCGGAGCAAAAGGGAGAGGAAATTTGACTGCTGTGAAGACCTACAACTAGGTTTCTTGCCCTTACTTGAATCAAATTACTTAAAATGTTCCACCTCATCTCTAAGAAAATAAACTCAGTCATTTGAACAAACTAACTTCAATTTACCTCATTGTTAGTTTAAAGTGTGGCATTGCACTTCAAAATCCTTTGGAGGGAAAAATTATTTATACTCTGAAAATTTTTCAAATTTTCCAGGAATAACTTTTATGAAAACTCACTGCATAAACAGTGCAAATCACTGCAGTGCTTTCCCATGCTCTTCCTTTGAACCAGCCCAGTTTCAAGAGCATTGTAGTTTTCTCTGTGAGCCATAAAGTCAATAAAAGGCTGTATGGAGAGTCGTGCAGGTCACAGTTACCTTCAAATTCTGCCTTCAAGATGCCGAGGTGTCTGGGAAAACTCAGTATGGTTTTATCACCTTGCTGGAATATTTGTGCTGGTCTCCCGTTACACACACAATGATGTAAGGAA
The DNA here is from genome assembly GCF_000690835.1 of Fulmarus glacialis. Classification (NCBI taxonomy): domain Eukaryota; kingdom Metazoa; phylum Chordata; class Aves; order Procellariiformes; family Procellariidae; genus Fulmarus; species Fulmarus glacialis. The sequence continues at coordinate 2,148 of NW_009205121.1, forward strand.
TCTATACACCAAACTGTTGTTATAACTTCAAGTAAAAAATCAGAGATCTGCTAGTCATTACTGTTCTTGAAATAATAGCCTCTGTGCCAGGGAGGTTAAAATGTCCCGTTGCCGTGACAGTCGGAGTTTCAAGGGGTTCTTAATTGTACATTTAGTTTGCAATTCTGCAAGTGCTACTTGATGACACTAGTAGTAGACTGAAGTCAAAGGAGCAACTCACATGCAAGGCAGCCTCGAGAAGAGTTTAAAGCTGTCCTTCTGTTCCCCACCATTCTGTAATTACCCCAATTCACAGAATTATTGTTTTATTTACATTTCCAAAACTTACTTTGGGGTCCTGGTTTTCTCTCCATTTTTCCCATATTGCTACAGTTTTACCGAGGACCTGGGGCTTTTCATTGACATTAACATTATACAACTCAAACAATTTGTCAATGTAATTATTCTGCAACTAGCACTAATTTGTCTTTGCTGTCCAACAAGTTGTCATTTTAATAACAAGTTCATTTTTCTAAAAGGTTTCTCTACAGGAGAGTGAACATGCACATGAGTGGGTATAGGACATAAGGGAAAACACTTAGAAAACATTGAGCCCAGACACTTCATCTCATGTGAGTGTTGACAGGGGCTGTGGCATTAGAGGTCCATGTTGTTCACCTCCAGAGGCTGTTCTGTCTTTTCCCCAGGTTGGCTTAAGAGGACCTACTGTACTGGACCTTGCCACAGCATGGCATGAGGACTAGATAGGGGTCTTCCAGCCTTGCATTTCTATCACTTTGATTTAAGGATCATCATAACGGTGAGAGACCCCCTCCATGATCCGTGTACCAAACTCACATCCCACCACTCTTTGGGAAAGCACCTGGAGGTGACCGAGGTCTCACAGAAGAGCTCTGTCTGTGGTCACACAGCGATAGTATCATGATTACAAACTGGCACATAGATCACTAAAGCAGCATCACAGTGTATGTCTACACTGAGTACCTTTTAACCAGCTTACCTCCAGTTCTGATACCCAATGCCAGAGTATTTGAGCTCCTTCTATGTACAAGTTCCTGGATGGCCTTCATGAAGACCTAGGCACTGCCTTCTTTTCAAAGAAAGAAAATGTTCTCAGGATAAGGTTATCGATTTATTGCCTTTGGTTGAGAGAGTTTGGTTGCTTGGTGGGACTAAACTGAAGAATGATGCAAGCAACGTCGTTCTTCTAGAAAGGCTTTCTGTAAAGCAAAGGAGTGCAGGTTTTCCTTTAGATGGCCAAATTCAGTTTCACCTAATATCCTCTGGAATTTGTTTCATAGCCAGATGCCTTAGCTGAGAAAACTTTATTTAATGCTGAAGAGGTTTAGAGCAAAATAAAAGGAATCTCACATGTTGTATAATAAAATTTTATTTCAGGAGCTTTATGACCTCTTTGGCTTTATGGTTATTGGCTTTTTCCTAGACAATCTTCACTGGTCCTTAAACAATGTGGTTTTTAAAACCATAAGCACAGAGGTCTTGCAGAAAGTCAGACTCGCTCTACAGCATCTGCCATGGAGAACAATATCCCACGGCAACCTGGACTTGGTACGTGCTGTAGCTGAGAAGTTGTGTGATTCCTGGGTTCTTGTTCACAATGCCAGCACTGAAAGACTCCTGTGTTGTGCTGAACTTATAAACAATAAATGCAGAAGCAGAAAAGCAAGAATTTTTTTTCTTCTCCCGATTACCTCAGTAAATAAACTGAACAAAGGTCTGTTTCTTACAATGGGAATGCTAGAACGTGTATGTCTACTGACCTGATCTTAATTCAGCAACTTTTTTCCCAATTTGATTCTCAACTTTTTCCCCCCTCAGAGTAAACTCTTTCAGCCTGTTCTGAAGAATGTCTTTTGAAACATAACCTGCATTTTATAAAGCATTGCTTAATTCTGGCCACTGAAATATGGGTTATGTCATGTCATGTTGCTCTCTGCCAGATGACATTCGCATAAGGAAATATGGTGCCTTTTTGCATTAAAAAGCCACATTGCTGTCCCTTGTTGCCTATTGAAACAGTTACAAAGAAACGTTCTGCACATCAGTACTAAGACCGTAGATAAGACTCCGTACTGGTTCAGGTTTTTCCTAACAAGAGCATGAGATATGCCTCTTCGTAGGAAATGGTGTACCTGCAGGTTGCTGGCACACAGCTGGAGAATGTCCTACCAGCAATACCAGCAGCAGTTCAAAATGAAGCAGAGCAGCTTGGACAAGTCTGCCCTCAGATGCTTTCAAACCCTTGAAATAAAGTGTATGGGGAATGAAGTTTCGTCTCTCAGCTAGAGTTTTGGAAGAAAATCCAATTTCCACCTTTCAGCATGGGTGTTAACCTACACTTTCAGAGCTTTGCTGGTGTGCTGGGGAATTGAAGAGGAAATTTCCGTAGTGTGATCTTCTCTATTCACAGAGTCCCCGCGCAGTAGGAAAATACAGGAGCAGTTTCCTTGCTCGCAGTTTCCAGTCCTGCCTGCCCAGCCAGCTCCATGCCTCAAGGAGCCCAGTGTCTCCGCTCCCTCTGAAGGCCACAATCACCAGGGATGTTCACCTTCTTTGCCTTTTCCTTCCGTCATTAGTGCCAATAACCCTTAAAATTAAGCACCGGCAGCAATTCACTGAGAGGTGTCCCAGCATTTTGGGTTGGTTCTGCCTGTCAGGTCAGAATTATTCTAGTAGTGTTCCTCCTGTTTCCAGCTACTGCTGTATAACAAGGTTTGGGGCTCTTTTGACCCTTTCATTTCACCTTTTAAAAGATGCTAAATCCATCCGTCAGTTCTAATCCAGAGTATGACAGCTGAAAGATCAGAACCTGCCTCCTGGCAGCCATTAGCACCTACAAGTACATGTCCAATTTCATTGCGAGTTGTGCCAATAGAAGCATGTTCTGCATTTGCACTCGTTGATCTGGAGCTTTTTAACATTATCAAAATGAACAATGCAGCTTGTGAATCTTTTTTACTGTTTATCTTTCTGCTTCTTTGGCTTTTAAATTTATCACCACAGGGGAAAAAAGAATATCTCATTGCTCTTCTGATAGCGGTTTCCTCAAAATATCAGAAATAATTTATTTTTCCCTTATCACTGAGTTGTCGTTGTAGTAGCAGATCTCTTCATAACATAAGGGTGCTCAACAGAGCACCCAGGTTTCTACCCTATGTCTGAGAAACCCAGCAGAGAAAAGGGATAAAAATTTCCAGTTTCTCTCTGCTTGTCTCTGAGCAATCAAGTTCATGAGTTTTAATTGCCATTTGTAGAACAGTTTAACCCAGAGAAACAGTGAGGGATTTTATGGGCTCGTGCCACCTTTCTTTGATGGCAGGAGAGATGGAGTCCTGAACGGGAACATCCCTCCACCAGCCTGACACTGGGGAATTAGCAGCAGTCAGAGACAGCATTTTCTGTCCATCCTGGTTGAACAGAAAGAAGTTCTGGGGCCTTAGGATGCTGCAGGCACAGCCTTTAAGCCTAGAAAAGCCCAATTTACCTGACCACCTTCAACATCATTCTTAAAATTTCACTTATTATTGGGATGCCCCCAAATCAGTTGCTGGATGACAATGTGTTTTCCAAAAGATCTCTGGTCCCAACCTTAAAAATACTGAATAACAGAGAACATGTGGTCACAGAAAAAGTTCAACTGAGGAAGCAAATTACCCTCCTTATTAAAATGTCAGTAACTCTTCTGCAGCCCAGACTTTGCTGGATACAGCCTTGCCTGGCAGAGGGAAACAGCAGTGTTAGCAGTGCAAAGGCCCCCCGGGCTGAACTAGCCACGCCTGGAGCGTTGTCCACTGGCATCTTCAGGAAATCCAGTGTCATTTCATGCATCTGGAATACGTTCCTTCTTCATTGCACATTTTCACAGCTTCCCCACTTATTGAATGAGAAGCACATGGGTGCTCCCCTGGGAATGACCACCCAGGAGGAGGGAAGGGATGACAGCAAAGTGAGGGCACTGCCCACCCTTTATTATGGGGTGGGTGGACAGCAAGCTGGAAAAGCAACACACGGATCAAATCCAAGCAATAAAGATTCAGTGCTGGCAGTAATTGTAATTTGGCTTTGCAAGGAGCAGGGCCTGTAAGTCTCATGGTGGGGCAGAAGGGGTGGGAGTCATGTTCTGCATGTGGGCAGGCTGAGGGGAGCAAACACGGGGCTCTCACCTTGAGGAATTTTTGAAGCCATGGCAGGGCACTGTTTTTTATGGCACTGGTTTTTATGGTGCCTAGCTGAAACAGACTAGCAGGAACCCTGATGAAGCCGATAATCCTGTGTCTTTCGGGTTTGTGATCTCTGCTTCTCTCTTCCCCAGGTCTTCCGCAATATGCCAGTCCCTCTCTCTATCCCCACACTGAGCAGAGTCTGAGAGAGAAGTCATCCATCAAAAGTCTCTAGCTCCTTTACAGGAATGGATTCAAACCCCCATGAGCCTGTCATCTTTGCACCTTAGGTTGTGGTGCAGACACCTACCACCAAACCATGATGCTTTAGCTACATGACACAGTGGAGGACAAGGCACCAAAACTAAGTTTTGCTACTTTTCCTTCTGACACAAGGTTAATCTAAATCACCTGACACTGTTCAATAGCCACATCCCATGTTTGGAGTGTGGTTTTTGGCTGCAGGGGAACATCTCGGTTTAAGCACTAAAAAAGAAGTAAGCTAGAAAAGCTGATTTCTATAAGCTGTTTCTAACAGTAGTGTGCAAAGGAAACCAAACTGTATGCTACCACCTTGTCTCAGTGACCTGCTTAAGAATTTTTTTGATCTACCGATCACTTTCAGTCCCATTTGACAGAGGCAGAGATCCCCCAGGTAGCCATCCTACAAGTTTTAGGCGGACATTAACTTTCACATCCCCAGGGTAGCCCCACAAAGGTAAAAACACTTTCAGTCTCTTATCTGTAACGAGAGGCAAGAACCTGCTGGCCAGTCAGCCCATGCATAACTTCAAGCACAGCGTAAAAGATGCTGCTGCTTGCCTGGCCAGGCAGAAAACGAGGAGGGGAAGGGAAGGAATGCGGAGATGCAGAGTCCAACCCCATGGGAAATTTTATTTCCACTCCTCATAGAGCAGCATATTTCAGTGAAGACTGAGATTCAGAGGTGGCCTCGCTGTGATGCCTCCAAGCCTGGGGCGTTGGGGGCTAGTGTTTGGTCCAAGATCAAAGATACCAAAACCAGCTGTGAAATTCCAGTCCAGAATGAATTCCTTACCACAATAAGCATCTGTACTTCAACTTAAATATTTAGTTTGCTTGATGAGGTTATTGGAACTGACTGGGCTTGCCCCTGAATTGTCGAATCATTTCCATCTTGTTTCCTAAAGTCCAAACCAGGTGTTTTAATCCTCAGAAAACTTGAGCAGTTAATATAATGATGTGATCCAAAAAGATGCTGAGCACCAGAAACCTCATAGCAGCAAGTATAAATATGTCTGGGTTTCAGCTGCAGGTCCTTCAAGAGCTACCTCTTACTCTAACCAGTTCACATCATTCGTGCAGTGGGGCTTTTTGCTGGATTGATAAGCAGTTCACTGTAAACAGCCATTTCATGGTATTTATATGAATACAGGGTGTCATAATTCTGAGCTTCTCTCATCCCTACAAGAGAAAATATTCAAGGAAATTTCCCAAAGGGCAAGTCACATTTGGATAAGGCTGGCATCACTCCAAGAGTGTGAAATTGCCAGAGAAAGGGAATTTACTTGATGAAGAATGAGAATATAGCATTATTTACCAGCTAAGAGCTGATCTTGCAAGGAGTAGAACATCATCTGCCTTGGTATCGGACTGAGGCCGCTCCACATCTCAGCCTCAGATTTAATAAACACTGACGTGTTTGCACAGTATGTGCTTGCAAGTAGCATTTCTGTAAGTGCAAGGAGGCAGTTTGTGCACTAGCAAGGCTGGCAGAGAGATTTTCTGAGCCACTTCAGATTCAGAATTGTCAAGTACAACAGCAATATCAAAAGCTTCAGCAGAGATGGGCTTGTTAATGTACATTGTTTCTGGGCACAAACCATGAGCAGAAGGCTACAGTTGCTAGGTTTCAGGGCTTTTGCTAGTCTGAGTTTATCTAGCTATCTATTTATTTATTTTAAAGTAGTAAAAATGACACATGCACTGGCTTGTTCATGTATATGAATAAAAAGGAACTTAACCCCTATGGTCACATTTAGCATACGCATTTGAGTATACTTTTATCTTTAACTCCAGAGAGAAATCAGAGCACAGTTGTACATCGCGGTTTGTTTTTAAAGCATCCACCTACAGAGAGTGCATCGTGCCATCAACCGCATGCCGTTTGTTTGGGAAAGGAGTGGAACAGGGAAAGACTGGACATTGCAAACATTTTACCACATGTAACCCTACCAGTTATAGAGAACGTCAAGGGAGAGCATGTACACGCAGATTCAAAGGCACTGTGGATTGCTCCATTGATTTCTGCCTGCTTGATCTGGCAAACTTGGGCACAAAAGCAGCATCTTTCTTTGTTTCTTTCTTTCTTCTTCCGTGTAACTCTTCCTCCCACTTCTCCTAGTTCCCTCCAGGATGGTGCCCAAATGATTTTGAACAACAGCGAGACAGTGCTGCAACTTTAAATAGTCAGAAATTTTTTTTTCAAGGGTAAATTTTCCCCATCCTGGCTAATCGGTACCTGAGTCAAGGCTGACTGAGAAAGGAGAAATTTTCTTTTCCCCCTTTTAAAATGTCTACATTATTGTAGGCAATTCATGCCAACTGAAGTCAAGGGAAACAGGCTGTAGTTGGGTTTGGTTACAATAACTTTATTTATACTTATTTCTATAGGCCATATATAACCTATATAGGCTTCTACAGGCCATATAACAGCTCCCTGTCTTTGGCTAATGAAGCACTTTTAGTCATCTCATTCAAAATTAAAAATATGACATTGCTGTTTTGCCAGATAAGAGATGGGTGTATTCTCCTAATTCTTTTATTGCTTGGTGACTAAATTAGAAACAGGCTGGAACAAAGAAGAGATATTTCATTACATGACTGCAAATAAATGGTATATAAAACCACTACATCATGTGCTTCAGTAAAATAACTTCTTGTGAGAAGAACTCTATGCTAAAGATTTACTTGAAAATCCTGCACTTCTCAAAGAAGGGTCACCTCTCTACATTTCAAGCAATTTTATTTGCTTCAAAGTGCAAAAGAAAAAAGTGGAAAATGTCTTTATTTAAGAGTATGTGGTAGCTGGATGCATCGTAGATTAAAAAAATGGTTAATAACTCGAATCCAGAAGGGGCAGCAGATTCAGCCTGAATGAATTCAAAAGCTTTGTCAAAGAGAGCAGTTCATTTTTGGCAGCTTGAAAGCTTAGAAAGCTGGTAGGGGAAGGGCTGCCAGAAATGTGTTTCTTGGAAGAAGATTTTCTACTGAGGATACTGTTTAGAAATCGATCTAACCTGGGTTACCCCTTGGATGTTACTTACTGCTCGTGCTCTAGCTTAGGATGTGCAGGGTCTGGGTGACGCCCAATGCCCTGTGTGATTCGGCACCCGGCGCTGGTGAGGCCGCACCTCGAATCCTGTGTTCAGTTTTGGGCCCCTCACTACAAGAAGGACATTGAGCTGCTGGAGTGCATCCAAAGAAAAGCGACGAAGCTGGTGAAGGGTCTAGAGCACAAGTCCTATCAGGAGCGGCTGAGGGAACTGGGGTTGTTTAGCCTGGAGGAAAGGAGGCTGAGGGGAGACCTCATCGCGCTCTACAACTACCTGAAAGGAGGTTGTAGCGAGGTGGGGGTTGGTCTCTTCTCCCAAGTAACCAGCGATAGGATGAGAGGAAATGGCCTCAAGTTGTGCCAGGGCAGATTTAGATTGGATATTAGGAAAAATTTCTTCACCGAAAGGGTTATTAAGCATTGGAAGAGGCTGCCCAGGGAAGTGGTTGAGTCACCATCCCTGGAGGTATTTAAAAGATATGTAGATGTGGTGCTTAGGGACATGGTTTAGTGGTGGACTTGGCAGTTCTAGGTTAATGGTTGGACTTGATGATCTTAAAGGTCTTTTCCAACCTAAACGATTCTATGATTCTATGACTCTATGATTCTGACCATTTATTTAACCTCCCTGGGCTCACTTTCCTTTGTATAAAACGGAAATAAAAACCTCTGTGCAAATATTCTTTCTGAGCCTCTCTGGCATGGTATCTTACTGTTTCCAGAATAAATCGTTGAAGACTGCAAGAACCATATAAATCTGATCTATAAAATAGGTTGATCTGTAAAAAAAGCTGCCGTAGTTGAACTAAAACATAATTTTCTCGTACACAACACAACAGTAACACCATGTAAAAAGTCAGTGGAATTATATTGGCATAGGTCAAATCACTATAAAACAAGCTAAGAAGTGGTATCTAATGTTGGCAGCACTTGAAAAGCTGTGCTCTCTGTTTTGTCATCCTGTGTTAGGATGGCTTAATGTCCAGGCAATTCAGATCTGCAGTAAGGAGTTATATATCCACAGCTTTGTCACAGTATTTGTGGTAGTTGGCTAAAACATCATCTCTCAAGCATTTATTAAAGCAGTTTAAAAACAACTTTTTTTTTAAACGGCAATAAGATACTAAATCACTATCTCATAGCAATTTAGTAACTGTTCTAGTTCTACCAGTTACATACATTATTTCCTTAGTGCTTTCACTGTTAAAGCCTTACAAAAAGACCATAGTCCCCGTTTCCTCACCCAGGGTGAGATGCTGGAGTCTGAACACCATCATGTTAAGCTAAAGGAGAGCACTTTCCACTCCATAAGACACTGGTCTGCCTATAACTCAGGGAAATAGATCTGTTTGAGTTCATGCTGAGCATGTTCTTAGCTGTTGAAGTAAAATCTTCTTCCCCTTCCAGATTTTAAAATGTGACCCTGTTTTCCAGAGAATATCACTGACCATTTTTTTAAGTTCTGCATAAAATTGGCAAAGCTCCTGCTGTTGCTGTTGAACTGCAAGAAGTCGTCTCATCTGTTTTGCCTAGTTAACTTGGGTGAGTTTTAAAGCATTTTCCTCCTGTTATCCTTGGAGGTCCGGTACAGCTGTCTAACCCCAGCTGTAATTATTGGTAAGAACAGAAAAAAGAGGGAAAGTGGAGGAGAGATGAGAAGGGCATCCCTTAGGGCACATTGCAATCCGCCTGCGATGTTTAGGATGAGATGTCAAATAGCCACCTGTTGTGGACACCAGAAGGGCTTTTGTGCTTTGGTGGAGAAACCCGAATGTATTTGGGTTCAGCTGTGGGCCAAGGCAGGATCGGGTTTGGATTTGCTTGCTGCCTCATATGAAAAAGCCTAATCCGAGACAAGAAGGAGAGGGAGAAGGTGGTGATATCAAAGCTGCCATGTGCTGTGTCAGAAGAAATAAGGACCGAAGAAGCAGTTTCTACCTGGCCAAGCAGAGAACTGAAGCAGTAGTCGGAGTGAAGGGCTGCCAGGTCCCCAGCAGTTGTTGGACCAGGAGCACAAAGTGGGCTTGGACGTGGTGAGGGGAAAATGAAGAAAATGCCACGGCTGTGGAAGACGCACCCCAAAAAAGGCCGAGAAACCAATGACCTCACAGGGCTGTAAGTCCCAAAAGAGCCGGGAGGTGGGCCAGGGAGAGCAGGCGAGTGTCCCGTGAGTGACTGTCACTGGAGGGGAGGTAGCGACTGGAGGGAAGAAAGGAAGACGTGGATTTTTGGAGAAGTTTCTGGGACTTCAGTTGCTGTGAGGGTCTCCTGAAGAGAAGCCGGCAAGCTTCTTCAGCAGCCGAGAGAGGAAGGGGTGAGGGTGGGGAAGCAGAAGCCAGGAGAAGGTGGCACAGAAAATGCAGCTCATGCAAACAGAAGAATAAAAGGCAAATGGGACAAGGAAAAATGTGAAGCTTTTGAGCCACCCTTTCTTTCACTTTATTATGCTCATGTGCAAAATCAGCCCATGGGCGGAGCGCCTTTGCAGGTCTGTGCACTACAGTTAAGTATAGTGGTAATCTCAAAATGCCCCGCTGCAAGACATGTGAGCTCATCCATGTCCCCTCTCTGCAAGGAATGAAACCTTTTTCTTTAAAAAAAAAAAAAGATTTAAGCATTTTCTTAAAAATTAATGCTTAGGGTACATCCAAATTATTATAACCTCCTGTTCTTTCTCAGCAAGTCCAGCCTCGAGTAACCATAGCAACACCAAGCACCCATTTTCTCTTTTTTTCCCCCCAGTTGTAACCACTGTCAGGGACATTAGTCCTGGCTTTGCTGCAGCACCAGGGAGGCTGTGCATAGCTGCATGTGTCTCCAAGCTCAGGACTTCAGCTGAAAAACCTAAACATCTGTAAATAAAAAGGTTATTTTCCCCATGAACTTACCTCGTTCATATAAAAGAGTTCTGCTTTTCCCAATAATGGTACTAATTAATGGTTTTCACTTCATTCCCATTGTCACACGCAATCACTTCCCAAAGCCCAAGGCCCTGTTGGTGCCTCCATCATCTTGAGATGCAGGTGCGCTTCTTTTCCCAGACCCTCAGCCAGCACCAGAGACAGATGTTTATATTTTTTCATTTGCTTCACTCTCTGTGGATCATTTGATTTTCTCAGCCCAAGGCAGCCTGCAAGAGTCAAGGTAGTAAATGAACCTTCCTGCTTTATGGTTTGTAGCCATCCTGCATGGCTGCTGAATTGCTCTGTGTGGCCACATCTTTGCTTTGAGGCTCACAGAGATACAGAGGGACCACCAACACGCACACAGCCCCGGTACATCAGCTGGTGACAACTTCTCTTGGCTTTATCTCTGTGAGATTGTGCCCCGAGTCCCAAAGTCCTGTTTGCCTCCAACCATGATGGGAAATTGTGCATCGGGTTTTGCTGTCAGTCCTTACTGACGCCACGTGTGGCCGCCGGCACCAGGAGGCATTGCCTCCCTCCTTCGGCAGTGGCAGCACAGGCTGCTGAAGGCTGCATGACGTGAGCTCCTGGGGTGGACAGTGAGTCATACACCTGCAGCGAAAGCAGTAAGCTGGGAAAAGCTCGATTTCCACTCCAGGTGCAGAATCTCCACCTTTGACCCAGGCAGTTTTTCTGTCTCACCAAGACCAACCATGGAGGAAAATGTCTTTTCAGTGTCAGGAGCATTCTCAGAACATTTCACCTTTAGGAAAAGCATCCTTCTGCCTGCAAGCTGAAGTGATCCTTATTCTTGCAGCATCCCTGTATCACCTCTAGAAATAAAGACATGTACAAATATCACAGACAGCTGACAAGCTGAAGACAATTAGTGCTCGCTCGCTTTGACCCACAGTCACACAGTCTCTGCTGACCTTCTGCTATTTTCCCAGCTTTCCTCACACCAGCATCCCCATTATTGTGTTTTGCTGTGAAAATATTACAAAGTACAGCTCAATTCATGAGAAACACAACGCAGTCAGGGGCACATGTAGCTGTCACATCACCGCAGGCTGCAACACTCCCCAGCACAGTGGCATCTCCCCCATCTCTGCCATCCCTTTTGCACAGGAAAGTTCTTGCATAATTCCCTGGTAAGTAGGAAAACCAAGCAGGATTCCCTTGGTTTGCAGCAGGACAAATGCTACGAGACTGACCTACACCACAGGTGCCTTCCCAGGCCTTCACTTTGCCTTATTTAGGGCAGTGTGTTGGAAGGGATCTCTGGGGTGGCCAAAACATCACGGAGACATTGCAGCTGACCCTGTAGCAGTCAGCAGAGCTATTCCATGCGCACAGAGCGAGGGTGGATGACACTACCAGGCTGCTTGGATAAGGTGTGATTAAAGGAAGATAGAAACAACAGCCTGACTTCATTCTACAGCTTTGTAAGTATTTGTGTCACTCACCTATTTTTTTCTACAGGGTTTGCTACTGCTTTTCTGCTTTGTCTTTAATGAATAAACCCTTTCCATGAGAAGCTGCATGCGTGCATTACCATTTTGTCCATTAAAAGTCTTAGATTTGCAGGCTATGAGGCCATTCCTTTCCACAGTGACATCACCCAGTGGAGGACGTGATTTATTTCAGCATGATGCAACGCCTCGTAATCAGAGTTACGTTGCTGCAACAGCCACGGGCTCCCTCCATGGTGCAGAGCATTTTGACGCAGTGCAAAGACTCCTCCTTGTGATAACAAAAGAGACATTGAGAGATGTGCTCGGCAGACCTCCATCGCCAGTATTAACACAAGTCTTGGAAACAACATCCCAGGCCTGGGAACCAAGAACTGTGCGCCCAACCGCGCTCACCCCACTGACCCCACCGTGCCCAGGGCTGTGGAGTCAAGGCTGACAGCCGCAAGCATCAGCCCACGCCAATATGCATCCACCTGGGATGCACTATTACCTAGCATAAACAACAGATTGAGAGCACTTTGGAGAAGGGCAACGCCTTTTTCATTTCCCTGCAAAGCATCCCGCTCTCCTCTGGACACTGCATAAAGCTGCTCTGCCGTTTCCAAGGTGATGCCTGGAGGTGAAGCCTGTTACATGTGCTCTTGCAGGTAGCAGCAGCTGTAGCCGAGAGATGCCCTTGGATGGGCCATTGTTTGAAAGGAGGTAGGAAAAAGGCAGAAAGAAAATATCTATTTGTAATCAGTTTTTAAAGACTGATAAGGAAAAAAGACAAATTAGGGCATTTATTTTATGAGATGGTGAGTGTTTTCTAATGCAGTTCAAATCCTTGCACCTGGGAATGAGCATTGTACCTACATTGTAAACAGCAAAATTAATCATTTGATCCTCGTTTAGCACTGTCCTCTAAGGTGATGGTTACAAATGTTGTTCTTGCCTAATATTAAGTCTTGAGTTGCCTGAGGAAGATTGATTTTAAGGTTTCTCACTTTATAAATCAAAAGGCACATGTTCCTTTCCATGGGCTCCTTAGAGGAAGGGCTTGCTGTGGATGCAGCACTTGGCCTCTCGCTGCCTCTGGGACCTCCTGGAATCTTGGGGAACATTTTCTAAACTTTAGAACATCTTTCTGGAATTTCTTCTCCGGAGTTTTGCCACAAACCAAAAACCACATTTATTTTAAGCTTGATTTACCCTCACTGGAGTCTTTCTGCTGACTTCCTTCAGCTCAAAATTTCATAACAACCTGTGGTTTTACAAGGAGTGGATGCTTGGTTTAATAGACACATTTCAGTCAGTGTCCTAAGAAAACAAACAGAAAGCTGACCCCAGAGGATGCTTGTCTCCTTTTTGGTTTTCCTTCTGGTAATTCCGTGGGAAAACCATAAGCATATACTGTATGCACTTGGATTGGGCATTTCTTTAAAATACTAAAATCTATTGGGCATTTCTTTAAAACATTAAAATCTATTCTTGAAGGGTAGTCTTTGATGTCTAGCTAGGTCAGACCAACACCTCATCCGGGCTGCAGTCTGCCTCCAAGAAATCAATGACAGAAGTTTTAAAAGAAAATTGATAAAACCAGCCCCAGGCCTCGAACACGGGCGGTTTGTAGGACACCTTTTCCCAGGGCGGTTTTTTGCCCAGTCCCGTAGAGTTCAAGATGAAATTAAAGGCTGGGAGATGGTAAGCAGCAATACAGCATGGACGTTTGAATCACTGTCATGAGCCCCTTGAAATGCGCTGGAGGTTGGAACAAGGCAAGGTCAGCCCCTCACCAAGAAACTCCCGAACTCTGGAAAACTGGGAAGGAGGAGGATGAATGGAGATGAAGAGAACTCTGGTCATCTCTCCTCCTCCCTCCAGTCCTCACCAGGAGCATAACATGGTTGTGGTCATGCAACCGAGCACTCACTGAGCTGGCGGTCTTCTCAGCCGTGGCCTCTGATGCAATGGAGACTTGCAGAGACCAGACTGGTGTCTCTGGTTATTCGGACAGCAAAAGGAATAAGTAAGCCATCCACCACAGGAGCATTTTGTTTTGATGTTAAAATGCGATAGACAACAAATGTGGTTTATTCCCCTCCTTCTCGGGCATGAACCCACAGGAGCACCGCCATTCCCAAGGCACGATTTGCTTTGCAGCAAGAAGACCGAGGGGCCTGTCTGCTTTGCAGGCAAGATGCAGAGCATGACCTATATTGCAAGGGAAAGACCCCGGGGCAAATTTAGCAGCTCATAATTACCTCTGTTAGCACTGCTTAGCCTGGCACAGAGCGGACATGGTGCAGCAGGGCTTGACTGCCTCTCTGCAGCTCAGGGCTGGCCCCATCCTGGCTCTTCCCGCAGCAGGATGGCGACCACGCAAGAGCTGCTGGCGGCTGCGGCATGGTGCCTGAGCATCAGCATGGGGTGCTGCAAAACCTCTGCCTCCACATCCAGCGGCACAGCACTGCATTAGGTCACGTATTTGTTATTTGTACCCAGAGAATTGGGGTGGGGTGTGGTAGGGAAATAGTGGAAGTTTATTTTCCATGGAAAATGATGAAAGCCACGTGCAAAATCAAAACCACACTGACCCCTACACTGTGCAAATCTTAGGCTTACAGCAGCTCTGCTTTCTGGCTACGTAAGAATATGTGTATTTATTTGCTGTGCTGGGTTCCAGGCAGCACTATGGTACATCCAGAGGGCGCAATATGCGTCTGAATTAGGATGCAAACATCAGTTCAGCAGCACATTGTGTATATAGTCACTGGCAGATTATAGACTTACTATGCATTAGTTCTAACTGGCACAGGGAGCACCGGGGAGCACCAAAGCTGTTTTGAAATAAATCTCTCTCGACGCTTATGTCTGTTCATGATAGTTATGGTCTTTTAATCTGCCTCCAACGTACTGAACTTCTGCAATATGCTCGTTTTTATTAATTTATAGTTCTTTGAAGTGCATTCAGGGCTTGCAACAAGGTGCAAGGCAGACAAGGGCAAAGGGAAA
>NW_009205121.1:17057-21179 GCF_000690835.1 Fulmarus glacialis
GCAGGGGCTGCAGTCCCCTGCCTGGAGGCAGTCGCTTTCCCCAGCTTGGGCTACCTCACGTATCACAGCAGGCTGTGCTTGTGCAGCAGCTATGGGGGTGAGGTGATGCCCTGCCCTGGCCTTGGGGGGGCCGTGGCTGTTGCCCGTGCACCTTCGGCACCCGGCTGCCCACTCAGGAGGGGGCTGTGCATCCGTATCGTCGGGAACCACGAGCGATTTTTGGCACTTTGCTCAGAGAGCCAGGAGATTTGGCTGCCTCTAAGCATAAATTAACAGACAAAACTGGAGGCTTTTTTTGAAGCTTCTAAGTGAAACTGGATCTGAACCCAGACTCCAGTTCTTCTCACCCGTCAACCCTCTGGGCCATTCAATTCCCTTACCTGGTCCAGCTCTGTGATCGCAGGCAGATGCCACAGCTGACTTCTACAGTAAGCCATCATCTGCGCCCAGCTCTCCTGGGAGCGCAGAGCCGTAGTTTGCTGGTGGAGCAGCAGTGAGCGCTGTGCTGCCGGTCATGCTGTGTGAATCGTGAAATGCAACTCCCGGCAATTAAAAACTATTGCAGAGTGTCCCTTTGGGAGTGTCGAGGTAGAAGGAGGAAGGTGGGGGACCAAAGCGATAACCTCTCTAGCTGAGTGTGTATCCCACAGATTGACATCATGAGACCCATGTGTCCAGACTAGGGTCAGGATACACGTGTGTTCACAAGGTGCGAGTTGCATACTGTTGCTTTAAGAGTGCCCCAATTATTAATTGTATTATGTAGATCATGTTCGTACATTACAGCTTTCTGTTCTTACATCAGTTATTCTAGGAAGTCTTTCGCAGCATGAAATCGGGTGCTAATTAAATTGTGGTGGCCAGTACCACTGAGGTGTTCTCAGCCAGCAGTGCTTCTAGAGAGGGGATGTTAAATGCAGAAATTGCATTATCTTTGGTGGAAAGAGGTGGAAAGAGCAAGAGTTTTGGAGTGGTCAGACTATTTAAAAACCCGTATGCATATGTGTGAGAAATGGTGATTGCGTCATGCTGGGATTGAAAATATAAGTCAGGGATTCAAGGCACCGTGGCAACATTTGAATGAGAGTCAATATTCGCTTTTTGCACAGGGCTCTGGCTGTGAGCCCGGTGCAAGCGGTGGGGATGCTGCTGGCCTTAGTGGATGCTGTTAGACCCACTCGTGTGCCTGACCCACAGCTCCAGTGCTAAAGGGGAACTGAAGGGGCTGGAGGAGCCAAGGGGCATTTCGCAGGTTGCCGGAGCACACAAACACCCAGGCAGGAGATGGGGCTCAGCACAAGGCAGCTCACCAGGCACAGGTGTGGCTGAGCATCCCACAGGCACTCTGGCCTTACCTAAACCTACTCGTGAAATAGCTCCTCTGTTCTTAAGCTGCGCTGGGTAAGTCATTTCTCAGCAGTTTCCTTTAAAAAAAAAAATAGAAAAGAAGTTAACCAAGATACTTCACAAATTCACACCAGTTACACTGAACTGTTTCAGTGACACAAAAATTCCTACCCGCGCAGAAATGGTTAATTTTAATATTTCAAAATGCTAATTTTACATAGACCTTTAGAAAAGAATTTAAGGTTATTAAAATTGTTTCTCTTGTTCACCGAAAAAATGTAAGAAACTATTTCAGATTAGCAGGAAATGATTTTTTTCTCTAATTTTTTTGAAGCTGCAGTGGAAGAGCATGTTTACGCAGCTCACGTTCACCAGGGTAGTGTGAAGTACAGCGTGGAGACCCTGGAAAGTTAAAAGTCACTGAAGATGCATTACAGTGACCAAGTCCTGAGAGAATATAAAGGATTCAGATGAAGAGATTTTAAATCCGTGCAGGAAATAAAGACGGTGTCAATCAGAGAGCCTGGCTGCCTGCGGAAGGAGTGAGAATATTTTGTAGAGTATGTCAGGTCTCAACTAAGGCAAATACATAGGTCAGTGTTTATGGCTTTCAGGAGCTATGTTACCTTTCAGTTAATCCTATCTAGACCTGAACAGATATGTCAGTCTGTTTCATAGATACAGCAATGTAAAACCGACTGAATTTCAACATAAAAGTAACGAAAGGGCCGTGTTCAAAGTCATCTACCAGGATGTGTAATGCTGAGAAGCAGCTGACTCTAATCACAACCCCCTCTAAACTGCAGCTGATCCAGGTACCTGTCACTTGCGAGGAGTGGAGCTCATGGAAATAACAGTGAGCTTTCCTCTGACACCCACCCTCCACCACTCTCCACCCCACTGACGCCATATTGCGCCTTCCGCTTCCCCATCTCTAACCAGCCTGTGCAGGGACGGGTGTTCATCAGGCAGGTCTTGGCCACCCATGACTACGGACCCTCTTCTCCAGCCTGGGTTAGAGCTGCCTGCACTGTGCGAGGTGTCCCCGCCGCCTCCTCTGATCTTCTCCCAAAGAGTGCATCTTCTCCAGCAAAGCACCAAGCAGTTTTGGGCGGGAAGCCGCAGATGCAGCAGGCAGAGCAGCTCAGCGGGGGGAAACTGCGGAACCCAGCCAGAGGACAGGGCCAAACCTGTTGCTTACAGCCAAGGGACGTTGTCACAGGAGCTGCTCTCGAGGGCTTTCCCATGCTGAAGCAGTGACTTCTCCCTCTCCGCCTCATCAGCCCGTGCCCTTCAGGGAGAGTAGCAACCAGACTCCTTAATGATCTGGACTCCCATCAGCTCCAAAACCCCCAGGACTGGTAGAAATTCCCCCCTCAGGAATGGGCCCATCATTTCCTCAGCCAAGTCAGGCCAGCGAAGGCACCCAGCGCCTCCTCTGCTGCTGACACCAGCTTCCAGCCGTGCACAGGGACAGGCCGCGGCGCTGCTGGCGGGGAGCCGGCGGGGAAAACTCTGACACACTTTGTGCAAGAATACAGACGTTTTATCCTTAATCTTTAAGGGTCTTAAAACATCAAGAAACCTTCAGAGGGGTCAGTTTGCAAATGACCTGAGGGCACAAGAGAGGTGGGAAGTGCTTCCCTGTGCGGCGGAGGGGCTCGGAGCAGACACAAGCCGGCAGCACCTGGCTGTGGCCAGGGCCACGACTTGGGCTGAGAGAGCGCAATTACCTGAATTGGCATTTCTCCAGGACCCCGGGATTAACAATCAGGTTCTCATAAGAAGTGTCAGGGAACCTATTACCTCCCCATAAATACTCAACAACATTTTAGAGAGTTAATTTATTTTCCTCTCCTCCTCTCTTCTTCTGCAATTTGCATTATCAGTTGCTAAATATATTACAGCATGCTTTACCTCCATTCACCGCTTCAAAGACCTCCCTGTAGCAATTTCATAAGTAATTCACCACTTGATCTTATAACTCCAGCACATATTGTCAACCACGGGAATTTTATTTCAGCCCAAATCACCATCCTTTTGAAAGTTAATATCCAATATTTTCCTCTAGTAGAGTTTCATCTGCTCTACAGCAGTAGAAAGAAAATGTTTTGGTCTAGCTGGAACCATTAGGCGGAGATCTGTGTAACGGAGACATCCCAGTGCTGCCCGTTAATCTCTCCACTGGAGCTGAGGTCATTTGGAAAATACAAGTTTTCACTTTGCTCATCTCTGATCTCTAATCTGAGGCATAATTTCTTTTTCCGCACAGACCCTAGAGTAAACAGAGCCGATCATCGTTTAAGCACATCTGGCATCTTACCTCCAGGAACAAAATATGATGTGCATTTATAATGCAGGGGTCCTCAAATCCTCACTGGCCCACAGGCGAGCGATGTGGTGGCATGCACCACAACACCAGCGACAGCCTTCTGTCACTAGCAAATCCATAGGATCCTGCCACCTACGCACAACAGCTAGTGCTGGGAAATCCCTGTTGTCCTGTCTACTGAGGACAGTCATGAAGCTCCCTTCCTACATTTTGACCCTTCTGCATTACCAGTTGGATATATTTGAACCAAATGTGCTAGCCCTCGGCAGGGTTCTTGGAAAAAATAGCTTTCAAGGTGGTCGTATTTTCTGAATAATATATATATATGTATTCTGGTCTTTGCCCCTCCAAGTAGGAGAGTGAGCCTTTGTTTCTGCAGTGGCAATATCTTACGGTATTGGCAGACTCTTGTCCTATGGCTTAGACAGGTACACTCTTCGCTG
>NW_009205122.1:0-38453 GCF_000690835.1 Fulmarus glacialis
AACTCTTCCTCCCGGCAATTAAGTGAGGATTCTGTAAGAATTAATTAATTAGTCTTGTCAGGATCAATTAGTGTAGCCCTATCGGTGCCAGTGAGGGTGGGGATGGTCCCCTCTCCCCCTCCCACAGCAGCCCCACGTGAGGGAGAGGCGTGGGGGTTTCCTCAGGGCCTCTCAGGCAAGGACAAAAGTGTCTTTCTCCTGAATCCTGGTCCAGTGCACCACCTGACCGTAGTGCTACAAAAAAAGCTACACGCTTACGTTTTCTATTTCTTTTAAATATACACCAATAAAACAGTGCCCCCAGTCAACTTTCCTCTGTGAAATGACTCATGAGGCCTTCATGGGCCAGCGGGGGGAAGGCAGACTGGGGTAAGCTATAAATTTTTGTGGACCATAAATTGTCCAGAGATTGTGAGATTAATTTAAAGTATGCTAGTTGCAATATCTTTCTGATAATGTAATACCAGCACTATCTTGAAGGACTTTGTGGGAATTTCCTAATCTTGGGCATTTAAAACTCAGACACAGTGCTAGGTATTGAGTGCATGAGGCGTAATCAACATCCTTACACATTGGACATCCTTCTCTTCGTCGCTGTCTCTCCCTGTTTACCCCCCTTTATTGCAGCAATAAAATCATGGCAGGCATGCAACAAAAACTGGACTTGGAACAGAACCCTAGATGTTGGACTCTGGTGTGGGAGGAGGTTGTTATCAAGTTTCGAGAGCTGTAAAAATGTTTTCATTCAAGCACATGGAGGTGTTTATGCCTTTAGAACTACTATTTACCTTCTGGGAAAAAAGTGGGCACTTAGAGCGTTATCCTGAATACAGCTAAAATGCTGGGCAGAGATGGAGTTTTATGAGACTTCATACTCCCAGGTAAAGTCTCTGCAGACTTCTGGTATTTATCGTATTAATTGCTTTTCTGTAATAATCCAATTTATAATGTTATCCTGTAGGTATAGTGAATTATTTTGCACCAAGTCTACAATTTATGTTCCCACTAAGCCGTGTTTGCTCATACAAACAGTCCTCTCAGATGTGATGTGGTTGCTTGCCTGAGCATGGGATGAAGAATCGCACTGTTTATTCTCAAGTCTTTTGTCTGAAGAGTTTTTTACAACTCCGGAAACAAACTTTGCCTGGGTGCTACCGCTTTTGTGTTACCATGTGCCAATGCGTGAAAAGGACGTACCTCTGTAACAGGCTGGTATTCAAATTTGAGGGAGGAGGTACCCAAAGGAAGATGTAGAAAAGGACTTTTCCTTTCTTGACTCCTGTAAAGGAGCTGGGAGTATATTGTATAGCAGGGCGTGTATTATTCCCGTTAGGGGCAAAGCATTTGTCTTATTTCCTCTGAACATTATGGAGCTCTGGGAGCTCACCTAGGATACAGTGTGTTTGTTTCCAGTTGGTGTGCTAAGTTGAGTCATAGTAAATGGCAATGTAAGTATTAATGAAATATGCATATCAGAAGGAAACGATATGCATAATTAATGTAGGCAGAATTGTTTAAAACTGTTATGATACTTAACATATTGTGGGGATGCTCAACATTTCAAAATATACATTTCTAAAGGTCTTTTTAGTTCGTAAGCAGATGTAAATATTTTAAAGATCTACTGAACTTCGTATTCTCTTGTGTTCTTCTTGACCTTTGGTATTAGTTTCTGTGGTTTTCATGTATATACAATTTTTAGAATTTTTAGGTAATCTTTTCTAAGTTTTTATTGCTGTAGACTATAAAAAAAAAGGAAAATAAAGGTTGAAATTAATAATACAATTGTGAAGTAGTGGAGAAAAAAAAAGAAAACAAGAAAAAGCAGTTTTTAAAGAATACCTAAGTGGGAAATGAAGCTAACAAGGAAGAATCCTTAATTTGGGGTAATGATTGCTTCTATTAATTAATCTATGTACAGATTAAAATAAGAATGACCATAAATAGTTGAAACAATTAACATAGGAAAAAATGTTAACAGATGGAAAATAGCAGGGCTGACCTCTCTTTTAAAGTAAAAGAATTAACAATACTTTCTTCAATTTCTGAAATGAGCATTAGAACTGATAATTTACAGAACCATTATGAGATTAGGTTGTGTGTTTATTGAGGAAAAAAGCAACAACCTGTTTTATTGTTGAAATTAGATGCTAGTATAAAAACAATAGTGTGGAAAATAATTTTTATATCTTTATTCATGTTTTCCCCTGTCACCATAGTTTTGTATTGTTTTTCCTAAATCTTGAGAATATTACAGGTGTATACAGCATTTGGAAGCATTTTCTATATTTTCTTTCTGTTGTCACGTTAGAAATATTTTATGTATCAATCATAATAATCAGTAGTATTGCTCTGTTCTAGTTTAGTGTTGTGTTTTACTGTGTGACTGAAAAACCTGAAACTTGACAGACAGATCCAATTCTTATTTTACAAGTATCCAGACCTTTGCTATAAATCATAAGTTCTCAATTTCATGCAGAAGAAAAGTCTGCTTGAGCTTGTAATACAAATGCAAATATTTTGTTCTCTTAATAGATTTTTGATCTTACATTGTGTTAACATTAGTGTTATGTTACTGACTTAGCTGGAATTAATCCTGATGCGTGCAAACAACATGAATTTCGAATGGTTGAATGAGATTTCATTTTTGCAAGTTACTTAAGGATACTCTTACATTTAAATGTGTGTGCAGTAGTCCTCTAGTAACATACCAAAGTGTTTTGTCTGATCAGGACAGAATATTTAATAGCTTGCAAAACTGCAACCTTAATGAACACATCTTTATGCTCTGTTGCCTACATACTACTGTAAGCATTTATAATAAACATACTAATATGAGATATATTATTTCTATTTAGAAGTTTCTGTTTTATCGTATTCATCAATAGCACTGAATTTTGGGTGCAGCAGTGTTTGAGTGTGCAGGGTTGTGCATTTTGGAATTGTTTCTTAAACACTCTAAAGAGTACTTGCTAACTTTGCTCTGGGGAAGAGTTCAGAGCAGGAGTCTAGCTGTGATCCCTAATCATATATGCTCTCTGAACTGATTGGAACTAAAATTAATCTGATTACCTTTTTTGATGCTTACTTTTAACATATATTGTTTCAATGGCCAGAAAAGACAAAGAAGGGAATAGTGTTACTTTGGTGGTATAATTATGTCTGTTGACTCTATCTTTGTACTGCATCTCCAGCAATAACTGCATCTCAAGAATAATTCAGGTTAGGGGGAACCTAATAGCTTACCTGGTCCAGTCTCCCATCAGAGTAGGGCTAATTTCAGCATTAGGTTGCTCAGGGCTTTGTCTGGTTGAATTTTGAAAGTCTCCAGGAAGCAAAAGTTGAGGAACAGAAGTGAAACAGTTCTATTTGAAACAACTTGTAACTCAGCAAGTAAAGAAAATCCTCTACAGTATTATAGGAGACAATATCTGTTACGTTTTATGTGGGGCTATCCCCTGAGGTATGTTACCCATCCAACTGAGTTGCCTATCCTTAACAGACATCCTCTATGTTGTAACTGGAGTTTTGATATTAGACCGTAACACGTTGCCTATTGAGAAAACAAAACTCCTCTCCTTCCTCACTACCTGTCATTCTGCCTCACATTACACTTTCCTGATGACAAACAGAAATATTTGTAGGCCTGTAATGATGCATAATCTCCAACAGACCCCCTTGATACTGGCAGTTTAAATGAGATGACTTGGACTTCAGCGTCTCCTGATCTAGTCCTTGTGATGGTTAAGATGCTTCTGGCCTTTTACAGGTACTTAGCTGCCACGAGCAGCCAGGCACAGGGACTGGCCTGGAGCTGAGGCCGTCTGAATCTGAACCTACCTTCCTGCATGTATTTCTGTGAAGTGCATGCTCTGGGCCCGAATCCGGCAGTTGATTCCAAGTTGGCCAAAGGCAGAATCGCATAGATTTGCTAGCAAAACTGCTGTCAAGGGACTAACTCAAAATAAGTGCCTATATTTATTCCATACATAAGGCCAATTCTCCTTTGTAGCATTTAAGCTTTGGGACATGAGTAGCAACAATAAAAATTTCTCCATATATTGTCAGCTTTATAGAATTGAAATTGTAATTAGAAAATGGTATCACTGATATATCTTTTGAAAAAGTACATACTCTGAAATATTCCTTTAGGTAAATATATGTATTTCTTTAAAATCAGTAATATATTTATGTATGATTGTTTTCTGTAAGTGTCCTATTTGCGTGTCAGTGGCATAGTCAAATATTCTTTAGAAACAATTTAAGCATGCTGTAATGACCCATTAATGTCAGCTCATCATTAGATCTTTAACATGTGTTTTAAATAGCTTAATATGACTGTAACTAATTACATAAATTGTGGCTAAGCAGCAGTTGCATATGCATGATACAGCCAGCTGTGGCCTATTTCATTCCCTGTGGTCATTAGCACACATTTAGCTCGATTAAGAAAAAAAAAAAATCTACACAGCGTGTTATTTAGGGATACCAAACAACATTCAGAGTCAGAGTAAAATTGTCTGAACAGGAAATTAAAGTGACTCTACCAGTTTGTTTTTCTGATTGATATATATTTTTTGTCCTCTGTTGACACTTATAAGGAATTTTTCAAGTATTTTAATCCCCTTCAAGGTGACGATACAAAAGCACACTAAAACTGACACAGAGTGTTGTTCAAAAGAAGTATATAAAACTTTTGAAGGCTTACTGATTCAGCTTGGTTTGATTGGCTGATTCAGCTCTGATGAGTTAAATGGAGTTACTCCATTTTTAAACTGATGCAAGCAAGCCCAAAATAATTTTGTTCCCTGCTGTTCGTTGTCCTGAGCTGGTTTCAAAGCAAATGAGCTGTAACTCAGACCCACAGGTCAATTCAATAAGATACTGAGCTCTCTGATCGAGGAAGACACTTAATCAAATGCTTAATTTAAACATGTAATTAATTCACGGTGCTTTATGGGGGGGGAAATCAAGGAGGTACAAAATGCTTTTTATGAACTCTTCTTTCTCCAGACTAAAAATGGGATGATGGTTTTGTCTTGGAGATGAATGGTTTGGATATTTATATTTTGTGTCTCAATTGTCTCATGTTGCAAATTATTTTGGCAATATTGTAAGATGAATTATAATCTGATTTCTTCGTTGTGGTTTATTTTTTGAGATTGGAAAGAATGTATGGTATGGAAGAATGCATTTTTAAAAAGTTTTTTTGGGGGATTGCCTAGGATTTAGACAAAGTTTAGCATTCAAGGGAATCTAATAGACAGTACTGTTAGCAATGTTAGTCTTTTTCTGCTGCTAATTGAAATGTTTAATTCAAAACTGCTATACCCACACATTTTGTGACTGCTCATTTCTTGCTGAAAGTAGATATGCTTACTTTAATTCATATGCTGTGTCCACTAGATGGCAAGCAAGCTATGCATGATGGAACAAAATGAACTTGCATAATCTTTATGCTGAAGGTTTTCTGAGTGCTTTATAATGTAACAAGACAGATATTAGTGGTAAGCAAATGGAACAGCCTTTATATTGCTCACACACAGCCTTGGAATTTTTTCTCAAGAGTGTAAGTGCTGTTAGGATGTTCTTGTTATTGAAATCTAAATATGCCTTGGGATCTGTAACTTTATTTTGTAAGTCAGCACTAGTAGCAAGCCAACATCCTGGTGAAACTCTTGTTATAAACTTCTAATCCATTTAGGTTCCAGGGTTTATGAGGTGACTCATGCCAAAAACATGGTATTTTAAATAACTACATATTTGTTTTTCTCCCTTTTGTAATTTGTCAACTGGGGATTAACTAACAACAGGTGTACTCTGTTCCAAATGGATAAACTGGTTTTGCCTAAGGCTGAGTGTAGAGTACTGCAGCTAAACATAGCATCTGCACATTGCTGGTCTTAGTAATATCAATAGGTTGCATATTATAACCAGAGTAAGAATTATCAATGTTTGTTATGGGGTAGAACATAAAGATCTCAACTGGAATGTGATATTATTGCTGGGCTGGGAACTAAACATGCACCAGGTGTAAAGTAGCATTTCTGTGAGTATTTTCAAAGAACTCAAACATAAATTTTGATGCTGTCCTTACCTCTTCCTTTTCACAGCTAGAAAAAGATAGAATAAGTACATAATACTGGTAATTTGATTGTACTTTAAAATTGGCAAAAGTCCTACAACTGCATTTCCATATTGAAAAGGAACTTGTAGCTCATTAACCGCTCTCTTTTATGCAGCCTTACTGTAATGGGGAATTACTAGAAAAAGTTCAAGGAAGGTTGTATTAATAATGCACAATTCAAAGAAAATACCATTACATTTTTCCTGTAACTTATCATTTAGTTGTGAACATTTCTTAGAAGCTGTACTGATACCAAAAAAGTAATCCATTTTCATTTTTTGGTAATAAAAATACAGTTATTCCAAAACCATACATGGATATTTTTGGATTGAACCATACTGAAGTTTCTTTGTATGGACTCCTTATGAGCCTGCCTTCTCCTCTTATGTTCAGTTGCTGTTCCAGGAAGCTGCTGAAGTAGAATATAACACTGCTGTGCCTGCCCACTCCTTGTTTCTAGACACCCACTGGCTAGTGGCAATACTAGCAATGCTTTCTAGAAAATGCATAGGCAGTGATGGTTGATGCTCAACAACGCAAATCTTGGGAGCAATCCGTTTATAATCATGCCTGTCACAAGCGTGTGTGCACTGAGTGTGTCTCCATAGCAGACTCCAAAGCAGACGCTGTTACTGTCTCCGCTTGAGGTCTTACATCTGGCTTGCAAACCGCCTGAGAAGAGAGATGCTGTTCTGTAAAGATGGGAAGTTGGTGATTAGATTAGACTGGCAAAGGCAGTCTTGGAGATTTTGATGGAGAGGATTGTTAATCTGGTGGTCTGAAAGGTGGTAGCTCCAGAGTCAAACTACCTCACTTCCAGTCACATTGAGATTGGGAAAAGAGAATGGTTAGGGAAGTTAGAGTGATTACAGGTGGCTTGTCAGCTCCTGATTAACTGTCTTCATTGAAGTCAGTACAGTTCCTATGGATTTGCTGAAAGAGTTTGGCTTGACATTCATCATTGCTGCTCAGCTTTCTCATTTGAAAATAAAAAATGTGGAATCACAAGGAGTGATTCCTAGCCTCAAGGCAAAGTGGTGTGGGATGGCTCAAGTCCACCTGGTTCTTGGTGGGTTTGCTCTAGGGCATACTGACTACATCCACGCTGGCCAACACTTGGTTTGGGTCACTGCTGGGTTCTACTCGTAGGGCTGTAAACCCTCAACCATTACTTTGGTTTGTGTTTTTCAGTTCAAAGTGTCTAAACTAATCTGAGGCCGTGTTCTAGCTTGCCTGAGTAGCATTTGCATGGAATGATACTGCAGGTACGTGGTGCATGCCCTGGGGCTTGGCACGAGGGGTGTGAGAGTCTGTGGGCGGATTGAGCTCCACAGCATTACAGCAGTGTGCTGAGTGGAGGCAGCTAAATCCAATGTGGTTGTACATGTTTGGCCTTTAAGGTGGGTCCTTTCAATGAGTTTTTCTCAGGGTGCAGCTCAAATTTCATTTTAAAGGTAAGTTAGCAGCAAAAGAGATCCTGCATGTAAAGTAATGTAGATGATCAGGGGACTGGATCTAGGAGGGAACTAAGGAGCTTCTTTTTCATCCTCACCTGACACACTAGGAGAAGAAAGCACTTGGTTTCTGATAACTGTGCAGTGGGCCACTGACTTTCAGTGGGGTTCTAAGGCATAATTCTTCCATAATATTAAGCCAGTGAATTATTAGAGTTATAGATAACTTATTAGGTAAGAATTGTTTGTGTTGTGCTACCATATAGACATTGCAGCTGCTCGGTTGTATGGCTTCTGAGGAAGAAGCATTTTACTATTCTTTTGTCCTTTTCACATAAGGACTATAGTTTCGGTTTCAGGGATTCCTGGGGATCTAACTGACTAACAGAGCTAACTCTGTCCTAGAACCAGAGAACCTTGTGTCTGGGTGCAGGAGATAAATGGAGTTGCTTCTGTGCTGCTTATTACTGCCGCTCCACCCTAGAATTCACTGAATCGAATATCGAGATTCTCATTAACTCCATGGGTTTCTAAATGGATGACATGTTAAATTTTGAAGCTCTTTTTCATATAGAAAGCCTGTACAATACTGCCTGTCCAACCTAGGATAGAAGGCATGTAGAAGGTCTTCTTTTGACCAATGTTGTTTATGAGATTCATGTGTCTGTTAAATTTAGGACAGAATTTTGTTTGAACTAGAATCAATGGGTGTTTTTGGTTTATGTCAGTGAAGCCCAGCTTTCATTTTTATTCTCTTGATTTGTGTTAAACTTCAAGTAACATGAACTTTTAAGAGAGAAAACAGTTCCTTAGAAACTCTTACACTGATAGGATTTGTGAAACATAATTTGATACTATTTCCTCCTTCTTTGACTCTTAAAATATCAGGAGATGTTGTACATGCCACATTTTTATTGCCTGCTCTTCATCAATCAGTTGGTTGTGCTGTGTATGGAGATGGAATTTCTTTGTAAATCTGTTTTTCATTAGTATCAAGGAATATACATACTTTGCAGCTAAAACCTTATATAAAGTTTGATCTCTCTGCCCACATTGTTATTATTGTAATACTGCTTAGCAACTAAATCAAAAGAACAAAAAAAAAAAACACTCAAACCCCCTCTTTACAATAGAGAGAAGGGCCTACGCTGCAAAATTCAGATATCTGTTTGGATCTGAAATTTCCAGAAATTCAGGGATCTGACATTGGTTTTATACTTTTAAGTGTGAAAAGTTGTCAGAGTGACCTGGTTCTGCTTTTGGGTGTTCTGTATATAGCATTTCCAGACCAAGACACAAGGATGAAAGAAAAGTATTACCATACATAGTAATGAATTAAAAAAAGACAATTATGATTGTCCCTTTTTTTGGAATACCCAGAGAAGATGTAATATTGTACTGGGAGCTTATTCCAGATCAATATACTAAGTCCCCTTCCTCCCCCAGTTGACAGAACAGATGGTTCATCTATCTCCTACAATTTCTGAATCCTTCAGAATCCACACTGTGAGGAACTGGGGATAGGTCTGTCTTTCAAGAAAGCCTCTAGTCCATTTTAATTCTCAACTTCATGACTAATGCTTCAAGTAAAACTTCAAGTATTAACCTGTTTTGTTGGTTTTTCTGGAAATTTCTAAGGGATGAGATAGTGTGTAGAATTAATAGTGCTGATGAAAATATCAATGCAAGTAGTACTTTTTCAGCATTGCAGGGGAGATGTACAGGGAGGGTATCTACAACCTCTTTCCCCAGACTTTATTATATAAGCCTTTCAGCAGCAAGACTACTCTACTGTGAGAGCTGCGCTCTGGGAGCGTGACCAGTTTAGGTCTGTCTATATCCCGTGGATGGCTCTTTAGGCAAAAAAGGATACTTCAAATTATAAAGGTAAGATAAGAGCTGTAACAGTGTAACAATGACAATATTACAAGGACTGCTAAGGGGAGGGCTGAAATCTGGGTTTATTATGGTTGGCTATGTATTCATAACGGAATAATGCTTATAAAAAGAATAAAAGCATCCTTGACAGTCAAGGACCAAAATCTGTACTCACGGAAAACAAAAAGGTGAAAGATAGGTAGCATTGTAGCAAATGGACAAGGAGATCTTGAACACCTTCATTAATAGCAACAGTAAAACTAATTACTGGAATAACTGCAGGCAAGGAGGGAAAAAAGGATAGTAAATTTCTTTTGATTTTCTTTCATTGTAGGGAATTTTCCAAGACTTCAGGAGAACTATGGCAACTACCTAGCATCATGTCGGGAATGACGTCAAAATGGCCAAGTCAAATGGGCTGTGTAATTGAGAATTTAAAACCATGCATTGCTTACATACATGGATAACTTTTTAGAGAAATGAACATTTTGTTATGGTGAGTCACCAGTTAGCAGCTGGATATTTTCCCCAAAATATTCAGAAATATTCAGCTTGCTAAGTGCAGCCAACAGTTTGTGCTGTTTGGGTAATGTTAATGGGTTAATGTAAAAATGTGTAATACTTTATTAGCTCTTAGTTTCTAGACAATGGGGGCCAAAATCACATATCTTCTTCAGCAGCACAAAGTAGTTGAAA
Source organism: Fulmarus glacialis (assembly GCF_000690835.1). NCBI lineage: Eukaryota > Metazoa > Chordata > Aves > Procellariiformes > Procellariidae > Fulmarus > Fulmarus glacialis. The sequence continues at coordinate 10,156 of NW_009205122.1, forward strand.
AGGCAGACAAAGTGGCTAGGTAGGAATTCCATTTACATAGGAGGAATCCCTTGATAACAGACAAGTACCATAGCAGCTTAATGTGTCCAGTCTCCAGTGTCCAATCTGTTGAAATTCCTGAGCAAAACAAGAGTTGGAAATTTGCTTCTGCTTCTGAGTTAGTCTCAGCTATCGGCACAGTCCACCAAGAAAGTGGGTAGCAGCGTATGAATTAGGGCAACACTGTAGCTTGAATTCTGTTTGATGTTAATGCTGGTCTGACTCACGCTAGATCTAGATTTTACCACAGCTGCTGTGGAGTTTGAGGTCCGAAGATGGAGCTCCCTGGCTGCCAGCCAGCCTGCAGTACCAGATGCAGCTGGGATCAGGTACACTTCAAATTCAGAGCTCCTTTTTCTTTACCAATTTTGAGTCAGTCTCTTATTCTATTTCTTTAATTTTCAATTTCTCCTGCCCCACCTACAGGTACTATTTGCCAATATCATAAAATGAAAATATGATATAAAATAAACCACATACACACAAACTAATAGAAGTCCTGTTCTCCCTTTTCAGATCTTTAACATTATGTTCCCTTTCTCCTTGCCTTTCCTGCTCATTTTATGGCTCTCTCCCATCTCAGTTTCTCTCTGCACTCGTTGATTACAGATGTAGTATTTCCCATATCAAATTCAGAGCTATAAAAATAGGCCACAGTGCAGAAAATATTTTAGAGAAGGACTGGTTTAGTTGAGTTAGTGAGGGTATGTGTTGGAGAATAGTGACACATTAATTTATTTATCTGCAGGGAATGGTTAGTGAATTTTCTTGTTTATGCCCTTTCACTCTCTCTGCTGATTTTTTTCTCACCTTTTTTCTGAGATTGTAGTGACCATGTAGAAATATAATGTCACCTAAATAGCTCAAATTCATTAAAACATGATTATCATGAAGCAAGAGGGCTAGCAGATACATTTTAAATGAGAATGTAACATAGATAGGTAGCTCTTTATTTTTTATGACAGTGTGAAAATTTGAGTTACATTTTTATTAAGTTAAGGCAACTAGGTCTCCAGCATGATTCGTGTGCCTGCTGTACATACAGTGATGTGAAATAGGCCGGAAGCGGCATCCTTCCCACTACTTCCTCCTGCTTTTATTGATTTAAGTGAGGGCTCTTGGGTATCTGATCCTATCCTGATGCCTGAAGATTTAGTCGTATAACTCCCCATGCATCGGCATGATATTATACCACTTGTTCTCTAGAGAAAATAATTAAGTGAATTACTAACGCATAAAATGCTCAAGTTAAAATGTTTAAATATTCCATCTGATGCAGTTATATATAGCTTAATGTAATGTAATAAGTGCATTAGTCTTAGTCAGAATGCCTTGTGTGGTATCCTCTTAGTCAGAATGCTTTGGCTTTCATCTCCATTAAATGGAATACTAATTAACAGTTGATTCCAATTTTGTCAAGGTTGCTGTGTTGTTATATTCTTAAACAAGACCAGAAGGTGAAAAAAGACTAACCTGTATATAAATTAAAAGTAATCATCAGAGGTCAGTGCAGTAGTGTTATTACTGTATATAAATGCAGACTTTTGCATTGCAGTTATAAATACTGTGCTGTCACACAGGGTTTCTAAAATGAGACGGGAACTTAATCTATTGACTGACTTGTAGCAGAAGTTGCTCCTGGGGAAGGCAAGTTAGTTCGGCTTAAGTACAGTTATTGCAAAGAAAGTGAAAATAATAACCAAATACAACCAGTGATGAAGCAGGTAATAGAATTCAGTCTTTCGTTGAAGGAACTAGCATGAAAATGCAATTCTAAAAGAGCTGCATGTAACACTCAGCAACTAGTGGATGCACATGAAGTTCCCGGTATCTTGGCCAAGAACGCCATCCAATAACTGCCAATTGTGTACTGATAGCTTGAACAGTTAATTCTTTTTCTGATTTTTTTTTTTTTGGTTGTTAGAAAGGCTAATGAATTGAAATCGAACTTTTACATGAGAGATGGTTTAATTTTTGGAAAAAAAAAAAAATCATTTTTTTAGTCCTGAAATTGCTTAGATGTCATTTATTACAGTGGAACAAAATCTTTTTATGTTTGGATTTTTCCATATTGTTTAAAATAAGATAAAAATCTGAAATAAATATTTTGAAACATTTTATGTTACATCAAAAATTTTTTGCTAGATATAATTCATTTCATCTGGGAACAGAACTATCAGTTCCTGATTATTTTTTTTTCCTTCATTTTTGCCTTTTTCTCTTGTTTCACTATGGCACTTTAACCCCCTGTGGTGAAAATACAGCTGAAATTCTCCTTTTTATTGCAAAACATATACGTGTGTGTTTGTGTATTCTGATTATATTCAAATAAGCCGTTACTGAACACAAAATCCACTTCAAGGACCACATCCTAGGTATTCATCCATCTTCATGATTCAAAAAAAGCTTTCTCTCTGTACTTAGACATTTATATAACAACTATATTGTACTGGAAGTTGAGCACTGACTGCGTATGAGAGAGGACATGAAGAGGAGGAGAAAAAATTCTTCCAGCAGAGTGGTGTACCTGTAGATTTCATGGTGCAGGTGCCCACTTCCTTCACAGCATTCATTTAGCACTAAGAGTTTGATTCAGTTTTTGCTAATTTAATGAATTGAAATGGTATCTAAGTGCAAAACTCATCTTTTAGAATTAACTTTTCTTGGGGCCTGGTAAGAAAATTCAACATATACTGGCTCTGTTTCTGCTTGCTGGGAAGGAATGTAGATCATCAAAGCTTGTTGATTTATTGGCAACCTTTCCATCCTATGGTGATCGTAAAGCCCTATGTACTTTATAAGTAAAATGTATTGAAGCTAACGGTGTTGGCATTTACTCCAACATATACATGTTTATACTTTGGCTCAAAGAGGAAAATGAAAAATAGATTAAGCTATAGTATATTGTTTATTCACACTTCCTCTTTACCTAGTCTCTATATAACAGAAATTTTGAACAGGTTCTATGCTATGACAGTTTCACAGCTCGAATCAATTTAGCAGATCTACACAAAATGTGAGAAACTAATAAGTTTTGTTCATCTTTTAAGTAGCTTTTGCGTCATTCCCTCTGTCCCCCTCCCTAATACTTTTCTCACCTTGATGCAAATGATGGGCTTTAGGTCAGAGAAACCTGATGCTAATTAACATTTCTGGTCATAGAGAGATGTGCAAATGTAAGAAGAAAATTGATATGCCAATGTTGATCTAAAATGTAGAAAGTAGTGATGCATTACTAAGGAATCTTTCATCTGAATAAAAAAGAGGACCTCTGATTTTATCTGGAAATGAAATGGATAGACCTTCTGGCACCTGGAATTGCAGTTTAAAAGTAGCATGCAATTTGGATATTTGTGTAAAAAATGAATATTATTTGTGTAAGATAAGAGATGTGCTAGTATTTTTGGACCATAAGTTGAAAACATTGAAAAATATTGCAGTGTAACAAAAATACATTGTGATAATATATATACATTGTTTCCTGTTGTTTGCCAAAGCTGACAATTCACTGTTTAACTAGGAGGTCTTTAATCTCTGAACCCACTTACTTTTTTGCAGTGCTTACTTCTGTGATTATCTGTACATGTAGTGAAGTCCACTTTGCATGGAATCAAGTCTAAAGTCAGAGGCAGATTGTTCTGCTTTGGCAAAGATAGGCGTAAGATATAGCTCTGAGTCATGGCTCCAAGTCTGGAGCCTTTCTTAGGATGCTGTTTTGTCTTGCGGTTTTGTCCAGGATATGGAATTTGTCTGCTGTACTCTCTCAATCAGTGGCCCTGGTTTACACATTCTCAGTGTTGAGACAGGAAAGCAGGAGGAAGGGGCCCAGGCCTACACTCAGTTAGAAGATCACATTCCCTGTAACCTGTCTACATCTCTTGTTCTTATTTTTCAGTCTCTTTATAATAAACTTAAGTATAAATATTTGTGTAAGTGTAAATACATGCGTAAGTATTGGCATGATGTAGATTAAAACATGTAGGTGGCATTTGAGGATGAGACAGCATCTTCTACAGTGCAACAAAATAACATAGTAAATACCTACTGTTTATTTCTAGAAGGTTTATTTCTAGAAGGTGCTGTATTGAGACGGTCTGATCCCACCTGAGTCTCAGTGCCATACCCTTTCCCACTGGTTCGCTCAAGGTGGCTTCCTGCTCAGAGCTTTACCTGGGCTCTGCATTGATTTTCAGAAGTGACTAGGCACTGGAACTTAGGTGTCACTTAATCTACCTGAATATACTTACTATAATAACATATTATCTTTTATTTCTTCAGGAACTGTTGCTGCTTTTTCCTGCACTATTTCTCATCAACGTATTAAACCTCTTCTTCGCATGCTTTGTGCAGCTGTTGTATGAATAGCGTTCTAGATGGTGTAAATTCAGGGGAGTTTGGTTTGGGGAAAAGTTTGCAAAACGAAGCTGTAAATTGTTGGGAAGCGTTTAAACTGAGAACAGTGTTGCAAGTTTCCTATGGAGATTTAAGTCTGATTAACTTACAGAACTAAAATACATTTTTCAATTTATATTCAAATAATGTTCATTGTTGTTTTCTTTATTATGGATTTTTAAGAACTCCAAGGGGAACATTTCTCTACAGATATCTGTCGTCTTTACAATAAGCCCAAACATTGCCATTGACCTTGAGTATTTTCAAGAGAGGAGAGCAGGGGAGTCAAGTAAGTACAATTTCAGCCCCCGTTTACCAGCCGCCTTTTAGTATGCCAAATGTCACAACTTCCACTAACTTTGAAGAACTCCAGTCTTCAAATGGTATGAAGTCTAGATATGACATTTATTTTGAATGTGTTATAAAATGAAGTTAATGCATTTCAGTTATTCAGGAATATAATGTCAGAGCCAAAAAAGATTCTAAGCTGGGTAAATTTAGCTATAGTGTAGGCTCTCCTATCTAAAATCGTGATCTTAAAACTTTCCGAGGCCTCAACTTTAGGGCACTTGAAGTTACAGTTCTTTTGGTCAGAAGTGTGCCACTATCCATCAAAAATATTTGAGATTCATTATTACTGAACATAAGGACGGGATGAACTAGATCATAATATTCTATGAAGCGATTCATGAACTCAAGAACTGTGAGTGGAGAGCCTTCGAATCTAGACCTTATTACTAGAGCTGTTGCTATATTTTGTCTAGTCACTTGATGCTTATCCAGTAACTGTTTTACTTGAAATACAGAAACAGTCGATACTCTGAGCATAGTAATTTCTTGTGAGAGATGTCAACTGTAGCTTTGAGTTACTTCACCTTGAGGCAGTACTTGAACCTGGGACTGTTGCATGTTGGGTGAGAGCTGTAAAACTGAAAGTGGAATGAGCACAGTGTTTCCAACTTTTTTTGGAAGAATGTAGGTAGTAGCCCTTTTTTCTAATTTTTTTTAAAGAAAACCAGCAGGATTTAGGTGATGGCAGTTCTTTGAAAGTATGAGAGAAGTACCTGAGTATCTATAACCTCTATACCTGGTTTTCATTAATACCATGTAATGTTATGTTCCTATTATAAATATGGTTGCGGCTGTAGTGTTTTGCAGCCCCCTTATTTAGACAGGGATTGCACCTATCCCTATGGATTCCAGTGTTTTGTTCCAGTTGCTTTAAGTGTTGACTTTAGGCATCTCTGTGCTTAGCATATTGCTGTTCTGCATGCTATTTTGAGGGGTGTAACTTTCCCTCTATTTTTTATATAGGACATAGGTCACCCCTAAAACCTAGCTGTGCTTACGTTTTATGTTCCTGAGTCCTTTATTGCATCCTTTCTCCTTTATTATAGCCTGTTTTGTAGAACGGCACCCTTTTATATTTTCTACTTACTCAGTGTTAGAATAATGAGTATAGCATCTGTCATACTTGTTCTGAGGAATCATTCTTCTAACAGGCTTTTGTAGTGTTTAAAGCCAAGTAAATGTGTTTTTCAATGCTGACCAGCATGTGTAGACATCTGTCCTGTGACATCTTGTCCTGTGGAAGAATCTTATCTGTGTTGCAGGCACATTGTTTTCTAGGAAGATAGTGTTTTGCCTTTCCATATTTATTTGCAGTTTCATTTAAGAGTTTTAAAAAACCAGCATGATCCATTATGGTAGTGTTGGATTTATTTGACGATAGTTTGTGTTTCAGTTAATGACAACGTGTTGCCACATCAACAGAGATCTTCTGAGGCAGGTAATACAACTGTTCTTTGGGCCAAAACTGTTATAACTGCTGGTGAGAGTATACTGTAATTCATTAAAAGCCTATATTTTAGGTAAGAAATTGTTGTCCTCTCTCATTGGAATTTGTAGGATAGCTTTGCTCCCAATCCATTTATTTGTATTATTTCAGAAACACTCTGTTATCACTGATGGAAACAGTAAAGTGATTCTTTACACTCTGGTAGTATCTCTTAACTACAAATGCAGGTGTTTTCAATGAAAATCTTTCTTAGGCCTCTCAAAGCCTTTGAGAAGATAGGAAATTTAAAGATTATTTTAAGCAATTTACTCAACTTGCACAAAGTTTCCTGCAAAGTCAAGAACAATAATAGGAACTTCTAAGTTTTTGATCTTTTATAATTTATTCTGTTTATGTGGGATCATCTTTTCTGTTTAGTAATGGTTAAAACCTTCACAGTTACTTAATTCGAAAGAAAATTGCTTCGTAATGTATAGATTAGAAGCAGCTGCATATGTTTTGGATTGCTATTCTTCTGTACTAACATGATTTTTTCCTTTATTAACCTGCAATACCTTTAGCTTTCATCAAGCCATCTAATGTCTAGCAGAATAAAATAGCATTTTACATATGGTGTTACCTACAGTTTGTCTCTGAATCGCTAGTATTTTTATCCTTCTCAAGCAGGTAATCTTTAAACAAGATTTTTTTTCCAGATAAAACATTTATTGCCTCAGTACTCTGCAAATGAAGTTACTTTTCATCTTTAATGCTCTGTAGCAGCATTATTCTGTTCATTAAAGTGTTAACCAATAACCACAGTAGTAACTACACCAGTGATATGCTTGTTTCAAAAATGGGCCCGATAGGCATATTTAATTTTGTGTCTGTTTCAAGAGTGGTCGGTCGAGGCTGAGCTCCTGATATGAAGACTGTTTGCTCATCAAGTCAAGGCAAATATGAAAGAAGCATGTTAAAGAGAATAAAGATGTTCTTCAAGACATTATAGAAATGTTAGCTGATGTCATTTATTTGGTTTGACCCAGGAGGATAGTACTTACTCTGCTGGGAGTGCAATTGAGAAAAGAGAAAGGAGGGAAAAAGTGAAGAACTTAAGCTTCAAATCTACATTGTGATAAATTTCTAGTGGAAGTTTTGGTGGAAATCTTACAGGACTTTTCAGAGTAGCAATTATAGCAAGACCATAACTTCCTATTACCAGTTGAGTCTGTGCCAGAGATTGACGGGTACTCAGGTTTGTAGTCATCCTTTTAAAAGATAGCAGTTCGTCTTAGAATAATATGAAGAATTGTTGTTCAGAGCCCAAAAAGCAGTTGAGGTCGTAAAAGATAAATACATATATAACAGATTTTTGTTATGAGTGATATTATATAAAGTAATTCAAAGGATAAATCCGCATAGCTTCTATAAAGTTAAATGATGTCTTTTCAACTGCTACAAACTCTTGAAGGATTTAATGAAACATAGTATAAAAGAGAACTGAGAGCTATAATATATTTAGACGTTTGAAAGTTTTTTGCTAAAGTAACTCATACAAAATTATTAAGGAAAATTGGAGGACCTAAGGCAGGGGGAAAGTTTTGCCAGTCATGCAAAACGCATGAAGAGGTAGGAAACATAAAGAGCAAGATCTCTGACTGGGAAGGGCTAGAAAGAAGTCAAACATTGGGGTTATTTGGGGCTTTGTACACTGATACATTGCTATGCTATCTGCCTAGAGTACTGGTGAAAAGCAGAATGTCAATACATGGTAATATCATAAATTTATTTAAATAAGGCAATATTAGAAAAAATTACTAAGAGCTCCAGGAGAATGTAATAGAACTTAGTAATAAGGCGTCAGATTAAATTCAATTTAGATGAGTGCATGGGAATTAAAATATAAATCACTTCACTGTGCGCAGTTCTAAATTAGTCCTTAAGAAAAGTGCATGATATTATATTGGTTTATTTGAGAAACAATGTTTTGATTATGTAATAAAAAGTGCAATAAAGGCATAGATATTTTAAAATTGTATGGGCTGTATTCTTGCACTTCTCGATTATTGATCATTGATAATAGTGATTCTATAAAGTGTTCCAGGTGCATGAGGCCGTGCCAGATTCTAGTGGCTTGGTACAAACACAGAAGTCCCATTCACAATGCACAGCTTGGCAAGCTTGTAGATTTAAAAGTAAAGGTTCAGATGTTAATGTAAATTTTTGGTCTTTTTTCCCCTCAAAGGAAAAAAATTAAAAATTCCAACTATATCGAGACTGTATTTCAGACATGGACTCAGTTCTTGCCTCCTGGGTGGACAGAGGGACATTAGACCTTACAGTCTGTAGACTTTCAAAGCTAAACAGAAAATACCTCACCTAACTGGTAAAAGCTTTAAATGCACAGATTGTCTTAACTTTTGAACCAGAAAAATGGGTCTGTTCTGAAAATGATATTTATGGTTTTCAATTATGCTAATTGCTAGTTACAATATATACAATATATACAATAATAGGCTGTTTCACAGCTCCCCAAATCAGCAAAATTTAGATCCAGATGAGGGATGTTGCAGTCACAGGCTGCGGGCAGTATGGTGAGCAGCCAGAGGGTTATCCTCGTCAGTCTACTGAAGCTGGGCCACGATGCAAAATGGGCCCAGAAGGGAAGGATTAATAGAAACACTTGATTCTGCAATCTGTTTATTTGGGAGTTACATGGGCAGAGAATTCACTGGTCAGGAAGCACAAATAATCCAAGGATCTGGGAGTGCAACCAACATCTTTCCCTTTCTAGCTGAGTTTCAGTATGAAGGGGACTCCTGCTGTATTTGGCTTCTGCAGAGATGTAGGCAGAGTGGCAGCATCTTTACATATCATTTCTGAATCGTAATTAGCTAGGAATAGGCACTGAAATGCTTCTGAACCTATCTGAATTTTAGTGTTCAAAACATGGCTGTTGATTGAATTTAGGTGCTTATATTTTTTAAGTATTGCTGGCGAACAGATTTCTGGGTTGTATTGAATTTAGCCAAGCTTGGGCAGGCTATTTCTGTAAAGATGTGCAAGTTCCAAAATGTCAAGCTGCATGAGCAGGGTATAGCCTTACAAGTACATGGTAATACTGTAAGCGTCATTTTTCACTTTCCATAATGAAAAGATGGCTGAATTCATATCTCTGAATGCTTAAAAATAACAGCTCTAAGCTGAAACCAAGACTGGGAGATTTCAGCCCACCTGATGAAAATCAGTATTTTTCAGCCTTGTTTAATTCTGCTGCTTTCCTGAAACCACTGGAAACTCTGTTGCAGATGGTAAGCATAGGATATCACCTGCAAGATTCACAGACCTGTGTGTTAAAATGAAAATTCTGATGTAATCTCTATATTGTGGCTACTCTCAAGTGTCTGCAGTAAGAGCGCTTACAACTAAATAGTTGCAGATTTGACCCTAAGTCTTTTCTAAGTTCTCTACTAGTATATAGTGTAGCTCCTCTGGACAGCAAAGGCAAATCCAATTTAAAGTCTTAAATGACCTTATCTTAAAAAAAACAGTACAAAGAGATTTAGATAGTATTTAGCCTTGTGCTTACTCATTTATGATGCCTGTTGCTGCTTGCTACATTAGTTATTTATATAATGAGGAAAGTGTTTTTAAGTAAACCAAAACACAAGTTTGACTGGACTATAATGTCCCTTCAGGTTTCAAAAGGAAATTTTGGTATTACATATACATATGCATAGGCATTATATACATGGTTATTTGCCATTTGGCTCTTTCCAGCTTTTAAAAATATCCTTAAAAAGGAGCAAAAGTTGCAGAATTGGAAAATTACCACAGCCAAACATAAATAATGAAATTATATAATCTTTAAAAAAAAACCAAAACAAAACAACAGACAGTTACTTACTGCCTTTGATTTCTTGTTTGCAGTTGTAGGATGTAGATCTCTTCTAGGTTTTTCCCTACCTATTGCTTATGAACATTATTCATGGTAAACCTAAAAAGTGCAAAGTATGGAGATTCGATATTATTGCCCATGTTTTGTGATAGTCTTTCATATTTAATATATTTAATCTACTAATATAAAAAACAGTCTACTAATTAATTATATCTACTAATATAAAAAACAGTCTATAGAAATAAAGTAGAGCTGATATCAAAGTGACAATAGGGAAACAAGCCATGATAAAGGAAGTTAAAAGATCATTACTTTGGGAATTAATGTGATTAAACCTACAGTGATTTACACAGTAGAAAAACCAGTTTTTCGTCGTCTGCAGGTCTTTGAAGATATTTCTATCAAAAAAACTCTGTATATTATACTGCCGATGAAGAACAGTAATTTTAAAAAGTATTTTCTTTTCGTAGAGCCTTCAAATCCAAAACTCAGGGAAAGAAGAGCTTTCCAATTTGTAAGTAGAATGGGAAGAAGCTATGCTGCTGACCTGATTCATTAACAGATAACATAAGGGAGTGGAGATAATTAATAGAAATAACAACAGTACTTTTAAACATTATCTTGCAAAAGCAACAACTCCAAAAGGGAGGAACAGATTTTGATGTTTCTACAATAAAAGAAATAATGACCGTTTAAAAAAATACTCATGCAAAATCATACATTTGGAAAGAAATTTCTAAAGATTTATAGAAATTTGGCTGAGGAGAAATTACAGTCTTATGTTTGCAAAATCTAGGACAGGAACGATAACTCTTTTCTGGCATTAAGCAAAGAATTTAACTGCCAGCTCAGTTTTTCCATCTCTGATGCATTTTGTTGGATAATGCATAGTGCTTATGCTGGTAGTGTTTATCATCAAAACACTAATGCAAGGTCCAAGTATAGTACTGCCAGTCTCAGGCATTCTGAAGCAAGACATACCTCCTGAAAATCATAGCTTAAAATAAAACATGAGATTTTAAAATTGTTTGGGGTTATTCTTATTTTAGTTTTTAAAACTGAATTTCACAAGAGAGATTAGTAACAATGCTAAGATAGGACTGCATGTTTAATTTAATTTTTGGAATCTTATGTGAAGGCTAAGCATTTTGGCCTAGTTTACTTCAGAAGTTGCAGAGTTTGGATTTAAATCCGGGAGAAGGTTTTTCAGAATCAGTATCAGGTTCAGGCTAATCTGTAGACATAACATACATTTTTTTGAATTCTTAAGATTATGTATGCTGTGGGGGCATATATAGTTGAAATGATAAATGTAATATGGAGTATGTCACAACTTTTGTAGAAACTTTTAATGGATTTTATCTGTTGATATTTTATTTAGTAGTTGTGATTTTATACATTTTAAGCAACAGAATATATTTCATCTATACATAAGAAATTAATTAAACTAAAGAGGGAAACAATCCCAGTTAGATGATGATGGCTTTAAAAATGAAGGCCAAAACATACAGTTATGAACAAATATTGTGAAACTCCCTATACGTTCATGTAATTCTGTCACCACGATGTATTCCAAAACTCCCAATCCTTTAAGCAAGGATAATAGCACCTTTGATAATGTGACCCTTAAATCATGCAGCCTTGTATATACGTTGATTTGCTGCCTACTGAAGAAGTAATAGTGTGCTGCTTGTGTTTGTTGATGATTCTGACATTATTGACATTTTCTCTGTTGCTCTATCAATCCCTGCCTACTGTGTAAAAGTCTTGGAGAGGACTTCTGCCCTCTAAAACTCTTCAGCAGTCTTCGTGTCGTCCTTGCAGTTCGTATTCAGTGAAATATTCCCTTTCAGTATCCATTTATGCTTGGGCTCCAGTGAGATTGCTCACCTTGTCAAATGCTTATCACCTGTTAATATGAAAAATTCTGTATTTTAGAGAGAGGATATTGATCACTTGAGTTCTCTGTTAGTAATAACTATTCTCAAATCATCATGAATAAAGGATGTCCCTTTTTTTTTTTTCATTGCTGGCAAGAGAAGTATGCTTAGTCACTGCAGTTAATTTTGGCTGTGGTTCCAGAGTCTTATAATGAATAAGTTCAGTCTCTATTTTTGGTTATCTCTGGATATTTGAAAAAATTGGGAACAGTTTTTAAAGTAACGTTTTGATGCCATCTTAAATGACATTGGTTGCCTTTTCACATAATTTTGATGGAATTCTTTGCTTTTGTACTTTGTTTCATCAGTACAGCTAAATCTGTCATTCACTCCCAAATAATACATGACCAGCTTGCTTTGCAACACAGAGGATTAATATAGGCTGCTTACTATTATATGCTTTAATACTATCTGGGGAAAAAAGGTTTCCTCTCTATCTGTTTTCAGAGGCATTAAAATGTTTTATAATTTCAGTCCTTATACATTGTCTTCAATAACTTTGTTGTAAAATTATGGAAGCAATAAATCCTTTCTATCTTTAATTGAAATCCTTTGATACCACTCTTTAGGGCAGTCTGTTTTGCAGTTATTTGCGCATATTCAGTAGGAAACGTTCTCATAGTTTCTACAGTCTTTGTAGAAATCTCATGGCCCACAAATATTTTCCATGTTGTGTGGTCCCTGTTTATGCCCTTTTTATTTGCTGCGTAGAGCTCATGTTGCATCCTTTTTATCTTTAGACTCTATGGAAATAATTTTTGTTCAAATCATGAGGGTCAAATCAGTCTTATACTCAGTCCTTCTCCTTGCTAACTCTAGTGTCTATTCTAGCTCTGTGCAAATTAAACCAGCATTACTACTGAAGGCTACAGCCCTGCGTTAACTTCTGTTCTGGCTGTGCAATCCCACGTTCTCGCCTTTCCCTCCCTGGTGGTAGGGTACAATGTTCAGGTAGTAAATTGGATCAGGGAGCAGATTCAGCTCATTAGTCACAATCTGTCGTGTGGCTGTGTTTTACTGCTACAGATATTTGTGTCAGCTCAAAGGGAGATTAGGGGCACAGGGATGGAAATGAATACTTGGGGCTGGGAGGTGCTGCCTCTTTCCATCAGCATTGCAGTTTGAAATCGTCAATGGATTTGTAAGGCTGTCCAGTGAGGAGGAGATGTTCTCTGAGGAGGCTGCAGAAGTAGCCAGAGCCTGGTAGAATGCTTGTGCCAGTGGTTGCACCTTCATCTTTCCGACGCGTGGCTTCCACACTTGGTCCTCCACATACAGAGTCTCTGGCTGTGGGTCAAGACGTTGCATCTTTTGCAGATTCAGACAGATTCAGAGCTTTTCTGTGGGGAAGTATTGCCAGTTCAATGTGTCTAGGAAAAATACATGGTTTTCCCTGAGTTTCTGAGGAGAACCTTGTGAAGGGTTTTTTAGATTTAAGAATTGTTCAACATTTGTACCCAAAAAGTTTTTGCCAATGGCAACAGTTGTCTGAAGCATTAGGCTTAAGAAGTTTCTTTTTCGTATTTGGGTTTTTTTTAAATAAAGATGGGGCTGCTGTAGTAAGATATGGCATGTGCATGATATCCTGCTGTGGAGCCATTATAGCACTACAATGTAGGCAGGGAAGGAATTTCTTTCCCTTTGCAGTCTCTTTCAGTTTGTTTTTTTTTAGGTAGCACAGAAATGTAGCTCTATTCATAACCAAAACAATGTGTTGTACTAACATTGTCCTTATAGTAATTTTGGATGTTGTATAAAAACATGAGCAATAACTTTGCTATTCACATGCTGCTTATTCTTTGCAAGTTTCTTTTCCCGTGAAAAAACCCACCCAAAAAACCCTGCTAGAACATTGTAAGAAATGAAGTATAGTAAAGTAAAGTACCCAGTAACTGGGATGGATATGACTGCACTGAGAAAAAGATGCCATGTTCATTTGGGAATTACCCTGTTTATATTGCTGTTAAGTCTCTCAACATGTCCATAGTGAAATATAGACTTATATTTACAGAACTCTGAACAGTGTCTAACTGAGTTTCAGACTTATGTAGTTAATAAAAGAGCCAATTCTCTTCAGACAGCCTTGAATTCTTATTAAATGTATAAGTTTCATTTTAGGCAGCAGGTTTCTACATACTGGAAGCCTCAGGCTAAAGCAAAAAGAGAAGGGAAGTTGTATATGTTCATAAGTATAGTGCAGAAAGGAAAATTTCTGTTTCTACTGCCAGTGCTTCAACTAACTTAGTTGTAAGGTGGAGTTTGTCCCCTTTGAGAAGGGCAGGTAAGAAATACAAGTTGAGGAGAATGTAATTTTATTTCTGATGCTCTCAAGTAACTAACGTACTTTTAATTAGAAAAAGCATTGAAGGGGGGAAGGCAACTGCTGTTTCTTAATAAAAAATTTTCTATGTCCTGCACAAAGAGCAATAGAAGTCCACCTGAGAATTTTCTCTAGAATTAATGGGACTAGTTGTAGAAATGATACTTACGGTAAGGAATGAAAAAACAAGGTCTGAATTAATAAAGCCTTACAGTAGTACTATGTGGTAAGTGCAGAAACTTCTTGTTTCTTTCATGGCTTGAAAACTAAGGCAAAAAGAAGTCATACGACTTGAATATGGCATAGTTTTTGTGTTAGAGCGAAGAAATGAATCCAAATTATTAATTCTTGATGATGTCTTCCATTCCACTTAGAAAACAGCTTTTTTTTAATGCTTAGAGGTGGTAAAATCGTTGACATATTTGTGATTTCAAGAGGGGAACTGAATCAAATGAAATAGCACAATAAAAACTGCATTTCTAAGTAGGATGCTCTTCACAGCAATACTTGTAAAGTACTTGTAAAACTTACTAAAATCAGATTTTTTTCTTGAACTTGATTCAGATAGTGTATCATTGAAAAGATATTCTCATAAATGAACTGCTGCTGTGAGCTTTGCCATTCAACTTAATTGCTTCCATTTCCAGGCAAAATGGCTCTCCTGAATTCTGCATTGTTTTCTTTTGCTTGATGAAAGACTAATAACGCTTCCTCATGGAGGCAATCCCATATAGCAGAAGGTAGGAGGGCATGTGGAAATGGATGTTTTAAAACTGCTCAGCTTACCTGCTGATGGGTGGTAGAAGTGACAGCAAATTTCACATTAAATAAGTAGGAAATACATATGTATCACTGGCACTTCTGTCTAAGGCTGAATACTTCTAGGTGTCCAACACAACAGTAATTCTTGAAGCAGCTGCTGCTGTGAATAAACACATGTGAGAGTATTTATCTAGCATGCAAAGCTTAAAAAGTATTTTGGAACCATATCACTGACATATGGTACAACAGTTTAAATGAGACAAGCAGAATCATTGTTCTGATACAGACTTTACAGATAACAGTAGCAGAAGAAGTAAAACTCGTGAAAGGTGCAGAGCCTTATGGAGTGATTTACAGAGAAAATGGATATGACAATGCTAGTCATTCTAAAAAAAAAAATAACAGCCCACAAGTTAAAACAGTGGAACAGCTTTTCCTTAAAGTGTAATGATGAAGACAAACAGATGAATGTAGGAGGAATAAAATAAATCAGCTGTTAACACCCTCTTTGAAAGCACTTTTAAAAGAGAATAAAATTACTTTTTAGTGCTTTTTAGAAATACTTTAAACTTTTCATCCTTTTAAAGAAGCAATTAAAGTATCTCTTGATTCTGTACATATTAAAAAATGAACTGTTGCCCAATTCTGTGAGCACTTTCACATCATGAAAAGTGTTATGTCAAAATGACAACTGTTAGTTGTGAGAACAGATATCCTTCAACCCTATTTTTAACAAGTGCAATAAGATGACTTAACTGCCATCAGCTATCACGACTTTGGCCTCCAGTCCAAATCCATTTCATGCAAAATTCTGGGGAGGAGATAGGCTTCATGCTGGGAAGAGAAAATTAAGAAATTTGTGTCAGAGGGTGTTCCAAGTTTGGTGGTTCTGTGCCAAAAACAGTCTGTAACTTTTTGCCTAGACTTTACTAATAATCAACAGCAGCATCTATAATTGGACTTCCAAGCAAAAAAGAGCACAGCATAAATAGTCCTGATATAATATGCTCAATAATGTCAGTTCACCTAAGCAAATGATCCCATAATCTCTTCCAAATCCTAATGGGATGTTTCTGATCTTCTCTCCTCCCTATTTCTACAAAAACTGGTATTCTTTTCGGTTGTGATTATGAGTTACAAACCTGATTTCCTGGGTCTTAAGCAATGGCAGCAAGCTTGAAGTTTTTTTAGAAGGTCTGTGTTTCCATGAAGATACTCTATGCAGTATTCAAAATTATAATTATGGAACTGAAATTAATGATGTAAACACTAGTTCTGAAGAAATGTAGAACAAAGTAACTAGAGTGGCTCAAAGCAGAATCATAGAATCATAGAATCATTAAGGTTGGAAAAGACCTCTAAAGTCCTTCAAGACTTCCCTGAAGTTCCGAATGGGTATATTGGTAAGGTCTTGTTTACTTCAGGTGTGATGAGAGTACTTTTTTAGTTTTAAAATAGAAAATACTGTTACATTATATTTTTTGAAACAAACCACTGAAAATTGAGTATCGGACAGTAATCTGCTTTTTCATTCTATCTCCTAATCTCACAGGTTGATAACTACTTTGCAACAACTGCCAAATCATTAAGGAGTGGAATATTTTTACCTGTCTATGCTGATAAAAGGGGAAATCTTTTTATTTTCAGATTTAAAGCATCTCAGCAAATGTATGACTGCTTTAAACAATTCTGTTGCTACAGCCTACTGGGTGCTTAAAAAACTTGAGCAGCTTAAAATTACTTTTCTATCTTCTTCATGTGTTGGGTTTTTTGGGGGTAATGTCTCTTGTTTCAGTTTGTTTTCAGTGCAGTGTAAGACACCTTACTGAATCATTTTACAACTTTGAGTATTTTAGAGAGTATTCCTGCATCCATTTTTTTTCCTCAGAATGATTAAAAGAAGGGAGAAATACCAATGTTAAGAATAAATGCCTTTTAAACAGTATTGCACACTTAATTTTTAAAGGATGTGTCTAAACAAATTAATATTTAGGCATAAATGACCAAAATTTGATTTTTATCATCAGAAACACTGAAAGTAGAACATCATAGACCAGACTGATGAGGGTGGTTTGGAAAAGGAAAGATTAATTTGGTTGTCTCTGCACTGTGGAGATGGCAGTGGGTACTACATGGGATGACCTGCACATGCTCAACTCTACTAGTATGGAAACTTCAGGGGAACCTCAGCTTGGCTTCCTGGCCACAGGTTAGACTTGTATGAGCAGAACTGCTACGCTGCCATCCCACAGCCAGTTCTTACTGATCATTCCCCTCTCTGAATCTAGTCTACTTAAAACCTGGCAGTACGCTGCTCTCAATCTCCAACATTTGTATATTCTATTTAAACATCCATATTTATAAAGTAGGTTCTGCACTTTATACTTTCTGTTGGTTTTTTTTTTTTTTCTGCAATTTGCCATTTTAATATAGATTTTCAGATCTATGAGTATATTCTGGTAATTTTAGCAAAATTTATTGCTTACTAGTTAAAATGATGTATATTTGGTCATTGCATGGTGGATGAGGTAAAATAAAATGCCCTTGTGGTTGTGGTATGTATTCTAAATATTTATGTAGATGTTTTATTTGATAACTGCCATTCTGCTTTAGCTATTTAATGGGGTTTTTTTTGCTTATTTTGCAGTCACAGTGGAGACCCAGGTGTAGCAGGGGCACTGAGGTACGTTGCATATGGTTTCACAGAACTGTATTAGTGTTCCTTAATCATTAAGTACTGTAAATTCTGGTCATGTATCTTTTAAAATAACACGCACGATTATAGCTCAAGAATGCATTAAGAAACTTAAACATAAATTAAGTGCATGAAAACATTACTTAGAAGATCTTGCAGACTCCATTCCATTGTGAACAAACTGTACTTGTTATAAGTGGTGGGAAAGTGCTTTCTGTCTGTGGATTTAAAAAAGGGCTTTACAAAGGATTGGCTTTACCTATTTGCAGATGAGAAGATTGAGACAGAGAGAAAAGAAGCCATTTATCCAAGGTCACCTGGAAAGCTAATGATACAGCTGGAAGGAAAACCAATGAATTCAGAGGTCTGGGCCAGTTCTCTGTCCATGTGTTGTACTGCCTCCTTTACTTCCAACTGTTCCTACTTTCCTGAAGAATACAAACATCTCCACTATAGTTTCCAACCAGAATGTGGTAAGTATTCTGAGAAAACTTCTGCTATGAATTGCTAGTTTTATTGTTTGCTTCTAGCAACGTTATACTGTTAACCACATTGAGCTTAATTTTTTTTTACTAGTTGATACCACTGTAATTCCAATGTTGTTTTTTGAAATTAATTGAGTTGTTGTATATTTTTACCAATACAAATGAAGGTAGTTTAGCCCAAATTTTCTACATTAGATTCCCTAATGTTCTGTCTTTGAAGAGAGAGATGCCTCCTGCTGCAATGTATCTCATCATCTGTTTATATACATAGAAATTGTACCAAAAGCAAAATTAGAGGAAAGGTCTTAACTTTACATTAAGTAAAGTTCTTATTCAGATTTAAGTTATTAAAAAAGGGAAAAAAAGGAAAATGGAATTACTTTTCTCATAATTCTTGACTATAGATGAAACTGTTCAGTTTATTTCTGTGAATGGTATCCTGCTCCTTGGTGAATTCCTAGAGCCACCATTATAAATCTTAACTTCACAACTTCTGTTTCCTCAAGACAATGCTGTTCTTGCTATGACATTAACAAAAACTACATTTATATTTTAAACTTTCTGATGGAAACATTGCTGGTTAGAGTTGGTTGAAAATCTTTTAATAAATCATTTTCACCTACCTAATGGAGCTGGTGACTTCTCTTCTTTTAGCTGGTCTCTCAGTCTCCAGGTCTACTGAGACTGTTTAGCTATGTTACTCTGTGACTCATGCGTAGTATGCATTAATGGGCTTGCAGATGACTTTACTAGGAATACGGTAAGGTCGTCCCTCTGCACTGACCACTCGACTGTTGTAAGCAGTGTTAGTAAGCCACAAAGATACGTAGACTTTCAAGCAGGATTTAACATGACTAATCATGATCCGACTGGATTTGACTGACATTTTGATAATGGCTTCAGTGCAGCAGAAATAAGCCTTTAAGAATCAAACATTTGCTGTATTAAAAGGATACCCTTCATATTACTGCAGCAAGCCTAACAATGAGGAATGGCTGTTGTGTGCACTAGAAGAAGAGATCATGTAAAAAGCAAGGTAACAACTCAGAGTTTCAGCATATACACAAGGATTTGCTAAGTTGAATAAACACAAACAGATCTAATTCTGATGCTTTCTAACTTGTGCATTCTTGGCTTTACAAGTCAATAATACTTTTCAAGACAGACTGTGTGTACGTTATCCGAAATTGAATAGGTGCGTTTCTTTGTCTGCTTAGAAGTTTTTTTTCATGAGACAATGCAGTAACATACACAAAAGTGTCTGGACTTGTTAAAATGTATACTTTTTCCTGAAATTTGCAAATTATGTATTGTGTACACTTTGAAAATATTAATGCTAAATTTTTCTATGAAAACATAATAACCCGAAGGTTTTTGACATCCAAATATGACCTTTACTTTCTTTGAAAAACAGGTTTCCAACTTCAGGATTCTGTGATGTAGTGTGTCCTGTTTATTAATGGAGGAGATCTTAGTCTATTCTCTTTTCTGAAATCCAAATATTTGTACATAAATTTCAAGCCATAAAATTAATGTAAGAACAACTTTGGTTCCAACATCATAGTTAGTTACATGTGTTCGGACTCTTAATTTTTTCATCATAACTTTATTGGTATCTTGTTCCTTATAATTCCTGGCTAAAATCAGTCATACCACATCATTTCGTGTGGCCTTTTCAGAGGTGCTGTTTGTTCTGTCTCAGAATTTCCTTTTTCATATTATTCAGTACTGTATATTATCCTGAGATCTATTTTCTACAGCAAGTTGCTTTTTTAGCATTTTGGTACAATAAATGACAATAAAACGAGGTGAGTTTTCTAAGTTGTATAAGAAAATTGTGTAATTGATGTTTTTTATTGAAAAAACATTTAATTACTTTTTAAAGCTTTTTTAGTCATCTTGGCAATGTGCAGTATATAGAAGCTAAGAATATGTGACTCAGGAGAAAATGTGTTGATACTCATTTTGGAAAAAAAATACAGTTGTATTCATATAGAGCCTGAGCTGAGACCCAGGGGAGCAAATAGAACACTATTCATTACATACTGGAGAAAATCTGTAGCTGATGTAAATTTTCATAACTCAGTTGACTTCAGTGAAGCTACGCTGATTTATAGGAGCTGAATATTTTTTGCACAGTGGTGGTATTTTCTTTGTTTACTTAAAAAACAGCTGTGCTTAATATTGGACAGAACAGCAAGATAATGTTCCCTGACCTGTATTCCTGTCCTCGGTGAAGTTCTTCTGGATTTACATTAATCAAACTAGATCAGAGTCTGGTTCAATATATGCAAAATACTGAGAGGCATATCTATCTATTTTTTTTTTTTGTGTATTGCTTTGAGCCACTTTGTTGGATCAAAGCTAGTTGAAAGCTGAGTTAGCCAGATGGTTGGGATTTCCCTGTGGAGGACTATCCTGGGGAGACATAGAACTAGAATAGGGGATTACTTGATTGGAGAGGTACTGAAAAGCATTTGGCTAGAATATTGCTGGGCACAGGTGATTACAAACTGCTAGAATGACCTGGGGGGCTGGCATAATGTAGAGCATCCCTAAAGCTGTCCTTTATTGCACTGGGTCTGAGATGGCTGTGGGATTAGTGGATAAAGAAGGGAATGTGCCCCCTCTTCTCCTAGCTGTGTGGGGTGCATCTCAGCTTCAATGAAAAATTCAGTCTGTGAATTATAATTTTTACTTGAAAAGCCGGAGTTTTATATTTTCATTTTAAGGAGTACTGTTTTGTATGCAAACCTTCTCAAGCATCAAGATGAGAGTATTCTCTAAGGTGTGTAACTGCTGCTTCAAATACACGGTTTTGCAATTCATTAAACTCTGCTCTCTTGCATGAAAATGTTAGTTCATATAAAAACTTGTAACGTATGTCTATAAAATGGCACGTATAACTATGTTGCAGTACATCTCCATTAATTACATTTCAGTTACTATGCAATTTGCGAATTTAACAAGTGTTACAGAACAAAGAATGTCCTTTTAGTGCTATTGAAAGAAACCTAGGATGTTTCAAATTATGAATATTGCTGTTTTATTATAATATTCCTACAACTATTTCCAATACCAACAAAGAATTTTTTAGGAGTTCTTCATATTATTTTCTGATGGTTAAACTGGCTTACCCATTAAATCTCTAAGTCACAGTATGAATGTAATCTATAATGACCCAAAAGTCTTGACTGTATCTATGCGAGACACTACCTTGTTCTCCAGGGAACATCGTGACAGCTGAAATTTTTTAATAGTTTGAGCAAGTAGTTACCACATGCAAATGGATGGCAGCTAACTTTTCAGTCAGAAACCCATTGCAGCTGAATTGGTGATGTATGTCATATTGTGGGATGATATAGGAAAATATATCAAACTCAAATTTGACATATTTACAAAAATTTCTTCTCATACCATTTGCATTGTTAAAAATTGTGCTTAAATTTAGATGCAATCAGCCTGTACTTCTGTTGTTTATATGAGTGTAAATTGGCACAGATGTGATGGCCCTATGCTATGTACAATTAATGGAAGAAGAAAGAATTGGATGTTCTGCAATTTGAGTAAATGTAATTTATAAAAGTTGCATAAAAATGTAATCCCTTCAGCTACTGCAAGTATTCAGAGGAAATCTTGGCCAAGCATCTTACTTGGTGGTGGAAGATCACCCTTAGAATAAGGATTAATGTACATTTCAATATTTATTCATATGAGGTTTTCATTTTTAGTTTCAGCACATATCCATAGTCATTCTCAGTCAAAATATCTGTCTTAATATTAAATGAGAGTGCTTCTGGTTGTTAAGAAAACAGTGTTATGAAATGTGAGGATAGAATAATCACCTCTCTAATACAGCATTATGAAATTCCCTGCATGGAGAAAGACAGATTTACACTTGCTTTATCTTATGTGGGTGTAAGAGATAATGGGAGTATAAATCTCCGAAGGATAATAACATGTATAATTTAGAATATCTTCATGAGATTAATGCCATACAGTTTTTTCTTTTTTCTTTTTTTTTTTTTTTTTTTTTTTTAGTTCATGAGATTAATATTTTCAGGGGTTACAGTTTCCTTATCAATCAAAATAATCAACTGAAAATAATCTAATTACAGGATTTTGGAATTTTAGGGTTATTGTTCATAGGAATAAAGTTGTTCCATAATAATTTTAGTGTAGACTCTTAAAATTCAATTTTTATTCAGTTGCCAGGGACTTTTTATTAGGTGTATTTTATGATACTGTTTTTAGTTTAGGAATCGATGCTTTCTAGAAATATGGTACATTGTGATAATGAAGAAATGGAAATACAAAAAGAAAAAGTAATATGTAAAGAAGGAATGTTTTCTAGTATCAATGTAAGCACTGATTACCAACATGCAATAAAAATACAGTAATTTTGTGAGATACTTTGTATTATTAAGCCTATTACCAGATGTTCATACATCTAAAAATAAAAGCTATTGTGTTAATGAACTCTGTTCAGAGAGACTGAACATCAGAAGCCTCTTGAAGTCCTTTGTTACTGCTTTGTAAGAAATGTTGGAAGGCAGTGTAATTAAGGATTTGGTTACTAAACTGAAACAGAGGTCACTAGTCCTGGCTCTCCTGAGTGGTTTGGCATTTCACCTCATTTTCTGTGTTTTAGTTTACTAAGTGAAAGTAAAGGTAGCAGTACAAAGCTGCTTGAAGATCCCAATTGATCCTGGCAAAAATACAAGTGTTACAGGATGCTGTTCTATAATTTTGTTGCTAGGAGTTAGTGTTCAACATACTTGTTCAAATAAAACTTCATCCTGTTCTTATTTATCTACTTTGAAATACTGCTTCTTGTTGCATGAGAGTACCCTCAGGCAAGTGGTTCTTGTGATCATTTTGTCTTTTTAAACTTTGGATTGCTTACTGTGTAATTTTTTTTAATGCTTTGCAATTGGATTGGATCAATTTTCTTTTTTACAGATTGAAAATGGTTTCTCTTTGAGGTTAAACTTTCACATTCAATCTATAATTATACCTATTTTGGAATTTAGTTTTTATTTCTGGGTTGAAGATCATTTCCTTTGTCGGGAAACCATTTAAGAATCTCCTCGTATATGCTTTTTACATGCCTTTTATATGTTGATTTAAACTACTCAAATGAAAGAAATGCTTCAGTGTTTTCTGGAATTTGATGGGATTAAAACGTTTGTTACTGATATCAGTGTGAAGTGTGCTGTGGTACTCTTTTCTTAAAATCTTTTGTTGTAAACTCAGAATTTAAGCTATTTATTTTTAGAACTTAGTAGAAGTATTTCTTAAATATCCTTCAACAGAAGTGGGTGTGTGAAACATGCTGCAAAACTTCAGTGGTTCCAGCTGTTGCGAAGTGTATTTTGCCCTGTCCAATAAAGCATTACTCAATTATTACTCATGTTTCCAAGTTCTACAGAGTATACTGAGCCTTACTGACAGCATCCTTTCCTATCCACTCTACCTTGCACCATTTTTGTTCATCGTGTGACAGCGATAATGCCACTATTTTAGAAATCAGTTCTTAACAAAAGTAACCATTATAATCCAGTTACAGAGAAAAGAAAGGAACTGAACGGTTTGTTTGTTTTTCCACTTAACGAAGACACTTTCATAACCTTCGGCAATGCTGCTAAGTGAACAGTTTTGTGTATTATCCAGAAAATAGTCATGGTTTGCCTTTGATCCTGAGAAACATACAGAATCAGAAAAAAGGGTGAGGTGGAATTGGGTAGAAGTGATGTGTCTGGGAAAATGCTTTGAAAATACCTGGCACGTTGTCTATGCTGCATTATTACACAGACAAATGTTTACCCCTCATAAGTGAGCTTATGTTATATACCATTTCTGGCAGAGCTCAGTTAATAGAATTAGAAAAAGTGGAGATGCCATCAGAGACAAACAAATCCCTTTAGCCTTTTCCTAAAATGGAAGATGAGAATACTCTGATCTGCTTTTTAAACATTACCACTGTACATGGTATCCTGTGTCCAGGAAAAAGAACAGACTTGCTTTGTATCATTGTTCCAAATATCTACTATAATATGAAATATTACCAGAAAGATGCTTCCTAACCACAATCTTCAAGGTTTGAAAGTGCTTTTTTTTTCTTAATTATTCAATCCATCTGTTTTACAATCACAAATTGCAGAGCTTGGTATTTTAATCTGTGTTTCTTCCTATTTATGTCATAAATGTGTCAGAAAATAGCTGTACATCCTTTCTTCAATCTGATACAAATTCTGCAACATTTTCTTCTTTGGTAATCTTAAAATTCAATAATAGTAATAGTCATACTTAGCTTTTTATGTTGTACTTTACTGGGTAAAAAAAACTGTGTAAAAAAATTAATTAGGGAAGGCTTAATGAATAGCATTGTTTTTCCTTACTTCTGCCTCTCATTGTGATGATTAAAAAGGTTTTTATTTTTGCGCTGTGAGAAGCCACACTGCATCAAGGCCAACAGAGTGTTTACAAAGAAGTGATGTGTGAGCTCTGTGTAGCCATAAAATACAGTGAAGTAAGCTGACATTGACTTGGCTCCTATAAGATTCTGTTATTACAGGTTTGTAATTTTACTTGGAAAATTGTGAAAGTTTATTTATACAAATGCTACTGATGTTGTTAATAATTGTGTCCAGGATCAGCATAGTACATCATTGATCAAACCCATTGCAGCTTTGTTTTAAATCAAATGTGAGAAATTTGACAAGCCCATAGCTGTCTGCTATAGATTTTTTCCTGATACGCTCCAGGTATAAAAGTCAGAATTGCAAAAACATTAAAGAACGAACTCCAATTTACAAATCTGTCAATAATGGCAGCAGCAGCATTATGATTGATGTAATATATTATAAGATTACATGGGGGAAACTCAGCACAAATGATTTCTGTAGCACTTGCTACTTATAGATTTTACAAGTAGTAACATTTTGAATAATGACCATCTAAGATGCTTCTCTATGAAACCACAGGTCATAAATTTCATCTGTTGAATTTGCGAATTTGTAGCTCATATTCAGATACTTACTGTTGACAATTCTTTAGGTCCTTTTAAGAGTCAGGGATTAGAGTGTTTAATTTTGACATTGCAAGTCTTGTATTTGGCTGTTTAGAAGAACCCTTTGAGTCCAATTTACCAAGCAAACTGTATTGTTGTGTTATTGTTCACTCTTTTCCATTCTATCCATCTTTACTCCTTTTGCAAACATCAGCTTTAATTCTATATTTGTAGTAAAAGAATACATTATGTCATGGGCTGAGAATCAGTCCTCTATGTAGCTTTTCACCCTAAATAATTGATAATTACTTATCAAGAAATGTAGTATCAACAAAGTATTTTCCAATTTGATATTGCCATATAACTTCTCAGTATTCCTGTCTCAGAATCAGAAACTTGTGTGGTATTGAGTTCAAAGCTTAAAACATGTTCAGAAATATGTTGTTAAGAGTTTCTGTGATTTGTTAGTGGGAATATTTGATCTGACAAGACTTATCTTCCCCCAAAACCTGTCGAGTACTATAAAATATAATTAATCCTTTAAGAGTAAGTAATAATCTTGAATCAGATATTGCATGATTTTCCTTGAAATCAGTATTGAGGTGGGTGACTCATAGCAGTATAAGTCACTCTATTTACTCTTTTGAAATATTGACAAAACAATGAAATTCTTTTAGTCCTATGGATTTTTGCAAGATAGATTTATTCTAAGGGAAGTATATCTGCTTTCTGAAATTGAATAAACAGGAAAAAAATGTATCTTGAGACATGTCTAAGATGCTATGTCTCCTGATGGCATTCTGCAACAGTAGAGAGAATTGAATCAGATTTGGCATTAGTAAGTTTGACTAGGAAAGGA
Source organism: Fulmarus glacialis (assembly GCF_000690835.1). Classification (NCBI taxonomy): domain Eukaryota; kingdom Metazoa; phylum Chordata; class Aves; order Procellariiformes; family Procellariidae; genus Fulmarus; species Fulmarus glacialis. The sequence goes on from NW_009205122.1 coordinate 36,335, forward strand.
TTATTGGTGGGAGTTTGCCGATAGTGCTCTAGTACTTGGAACTTGTTGCTTTTTTGGAGGTGCCATAACAATCTTGTGACTTTTTTGAAGTGCAGCAAAGCACACCTGTTCAACCGGGCTCTCAGAGCAATGTGAGCTGTTTCTTTTCCTTTTGCATAGATTTGAATATTAATGGATTAATAGATTTTTAATATTAATATTAATACTTGTGCTTCTGGATTGTCTACAGTGGTTGAAGCTGAAGTTTGAAACACGCAGAGATATAGATCTCCCTACATATGTCAGTTGTTGCTGGCTTTCCTAGAATATCCAGCTTCCCTAGATTTCCCATGTCCTCCTTTTTTAACATGTGTTAAAAAAAAAAAAAAAAAATCCTTACACTGTATTCTTTCCTATAGATGAGTAAAAAGTTCTTGAGCTGAAAAATTAACTACCTTTCTTCACTGGTGAGAAATATATACACAGAGCTGCTAATAGCATCTATTATCATGCCAGAGTTGAGCATAGCTGTAGTGGGACCCTCGATGGATTGATCTGTGAACTCTGCTCAGCACTCCTGAGAGGGTACGAAGGAAGCTTTAAATTACAGTCACCGGCCATGATCCTGAAGCTAGTCTAGTGTTGAACCTTTTGTTCCCTGGCAAGAAGACTGTTGTAACTTGTACTCGTGTCAGAAGTCCCATATAGGGATTGCAGGCTTTAGGAATACTTTTCCCTGCTCCCTACTCCATGTTCATTTCCTGCACAGCGAAATGCAGGAGACATCTAATATTGAAGAAATCTTCCTCTGCAAATTCTCCTTGGGACAGCTTTAGTTTTTGTACCATAGAAAGTTTTACTGAGTTTTGAGGCAGTGTTTTTCACAAAGGTGTAATAATATTGGATTGTTGGAAACCTGTAATCAACATCCATCCTAACATTAATATTTTGATCCAACATCAGTGAATACATATCCTTGATCATACCCACACTGCATTGCTTTGACTTATTGTCATGCAATAGTTATTTGAGTTGTGGAGAATAATCTTGTGTATGACCTCAGTTTCAGCTTGGGGAGTGCTTAGAAACATTTAATCTGATTTGTCAGAAGACAAAAGAAGTTTGCATAATGCAGTATAAAGAACTTGCAGCAGTATTACTTAAATCAGATAGAAGAGTTTAAATTGATTCTTATTTGTTTTTTACTGTTTCAGCTTTATTAAGCTCTAATCTCTTTTTAACGTTATTTAAAGAAGGTGCTGTCCATGTTCTGACTTGTCATTGTCTTGTTTTTCTATAATTAGTTCCAATTTTAAGCATTCTTACTTTAACTTGGTTTTAGTCTTCTAACTTGGGTACTTCCCTCCATTGTCTATAGTTTAGAAAACTTTGTCTCATAACTTATTCCCCAGGTTAGAAGTTAACTCCTAACAGCCCCACAGTTAGCCAACAGATGCCGCCTCCTTACCTCCACCCTTGGGACCCAGCTATATATTGACGTGTATTAATCATTGAGCATCTGTCAAAATGCTTACATCCACCCTAATGTGCGTATACACCTTTTTTTATACGTGAAGATGTCCAGAATATTCAATGCTTTGTCTTTATACTTGCTGGGCTACAGACTGGCTACAGAACCCAATTCAGTGCCAAAGTTGATTTTCTTTCCAGTTTATTTATCAGTAAAAGAAGCCTGTCTTCACACACACACACATACGTATGTCTGTGTCCGTGTGCTTTCCCCTAACAACTCACCTAAGAACTGCATCGAGATCATGAGCATAACACGGTTTGCTAGTTTCTGGTCCAGTAGAAGGTCCTGTGGTATTTATAATGACTTGAACTCGACGTGCAGTTTGAAAGATAACTGTTCCAGCCAGCGATTGGTGTGGGTCTGGCAGAGGGAAGAGCAATACTTCATTGACACAGCCAGTTCTTACAGCCCTGTGATTTTTTTCCTCTGTGGTCTCCTACACATCTATGAACTTTTCAAGGATGATTCTGCTTAGTTTGTGAGATCATAAGTCATACTATGTGTGATTTTTACTGAGCTGATCCTTCTGGTTTTAAGGCCAGTATTTATAAGCGATTTGGAAGGAAGTCACATATATTACAATTCTCTCTCTCTTTTTTTTTTTTT
>NW_009205122.1:38485-46245 GCF_000690835.1 Fulmarus glacialis
TTTTTTAAATTTTATTTTATTATTATGTACTAATAAAGCAAATGCTAAAAAGTCTGTAAAGTGTATCCAAGGGTTCACCAGGGCTTTAGGAGCGCAGCTCTGTGTTATATTTAATTTGATGTAACTGCTCCCAAACTGTTCTCCCCCATTTTCCGTCGTTATCTGTGCACTGTTGTTGCATCCCTTACAGGAGGTGACTGTATAGCGTCTGGGGGATGATAGTGCGTGGGGCAAGGGCAGCACAGGACTGCCTTTTCAGTGACAGTTCACTATCAGCTTGGATTAAGTACATGAAGTCCTGATTTTAATGTTGTGAACTTCCTTACTTGGTATGGTGTGAACTGTGAACAGAACCACAATGAGCCTCTTTTTTCAATGAACTGGACTGAACTGTTTTTATCTGAAGTGCATTCGGTCTGTTCAGGCTAACTTTTCTGTTCTAGTGAATGAAAACCTGTGTTTGTATATACACAAACTTAGTGTATAAGGAAGGAAGTCCATGTGCATGGAGGGGAATACGATCGGTGCACCAAGTGAGACCATTCCACGTACCAGCTGGCCTGGTCAGCTCTGAGGCATGGTGCTACACACGGGTTTGCTATGTTGGAAGCAGCCTGAAGATGAAAACTTGTCTCTCGCAGTTGCAGTATTTTGCTAGCTCACTGTTTTCTGCAGAGCAAACCAATCTGCACTGGGCCTATTCAGTGTTACAGGTTACTTCTTCTTCATTGTAGCTTGTCTGCTGGTAATGGTGTGCTGCTAATGGGATCGAGGTCCACCAACTCTCTTCCCTTGGGCTATTTCCACTTTCCCTGCATCAGTGAGGGAGTAATGACTGTGGAAGGAGCTCCCTTTTCCTGCACCTTGAGCCCTTTTAGATAGACAAAGTGAGCTACAGACACCTTCTGATTGATAGCATATTATATTTGGAGGCAGTCTTTTTTCATCCACTGTTCATGCGATGGAGGGGTAATTTTTTCTGAGTACTAATGAAGCCAAACACAGTGTTCTCTCTTTATAACACATCTTTCCTTTTTTTTTTTTCCCCCACTAAGGAAGTATTTCATTTACATCTTTAAGTTAGTCCTTGATGCCCAGTGTAGATTTTGCTTTCCAGCTAAGTGTAATTTGGTATTTTGCCAGGAGCATAGATATCTGTAAAGTACAGGCTCTGACTTTTTAAAGAGACGCTTTGGGATTGTGTTTATCAGATTTGGGGAAAGCATACCTTATTAAGCGTTTTTTCTCCCCTGTCTGGAGGTTGAAAATTTTTTTCTGAGGTACATCAAAACTAGAACATGACAGGACAATTACTTTTTAAAAATTTATTCAGTAGTAATCAGTAAACAGATACTTTCTCATACCCACTCAGCATGTTTTGTATATGCATTTTGGTTTTGTGGAGGCAGATTGCTGTCAAGTTAGAAGCTTCAACACCATTAGTAGGATCTCTTCGTTAGTATCTATTGACAGGAATTTGATCGTTAGCTGAAGCTGGGACTGAGTATTGGCTCTGGCAGTGTTACTAGTTGTGAGATAGTTGCTTTGTTCCTCCAGCTGATATTAACTGGTGTATAGTCTGGCTGTGCATGATAATAGCCAATGGTAATATAGTTTTAGATTTCTATTCAATAACTTACATGAATAATACTATTATGTTTGCTTTTTCACTTTCATCTGTGAATCCTGCATCCTTTCTGTGCAGCGGAGCAATTGCTGTACAGGAAAGGAGGAGGCTGCCTGCTCTCCAGAACAGTCACAGCCTGGAAGCTTTTCCTGGGTTGGTGGGAGATGCGGTTTGCAGCCTTTCAGGCCAATGAGGAAATTGAATCTAGGTGTCCCACTACTTGGAAGAGTTTTCTGATCTCCAGGCTATTATTAAAATATGCGTATCAAAATAAGCACCTGTTTCTTAGAAGAAAAACTTAACTCTGTATTATCCTGGCCACAGGATGTCTTGAACATATTCTGGGATTAGACCCTTCAGCAAACTAGATTTTAGAATTGCTGAGAGCGGGTAATTAGAGCTATGCACAGAGGAGAAGCTCTAAGTGTTCAGCGAGCTTTCAGGTCAAAAGTAAAGTGCCTGGGAAGCAGAGGCTCATCACTGGTTGGGAAGCAACCGTCGCAAGGCTGTTTTGGTTGTAGTTTGAGATGTAGATGCAGAAATTGCTCCAAATAGAATAAACATATTTTATAGAAGTTGGGGTATTCCAGTACTGTCTTAAGGGTCAAAGGAGAATTTGCATTTTTACAATGTGAAATAAGGTGAAGACTAATTAGTTTAGATGACAAGTGCTTTTCAGCACATTATCTCCACTAAAAGATAGTTGAATGGTTCTCAACAATTTGGTGAAACATTATTTTCTGTGCATCTGAGTACAGATCCATAGTTGCAGTGCATGTATCTTATTGCTGTGTCTGACAAAAGTATAACATTATACAAATTATGCAGGCAGATTTTAAAACAACTGTGTGGCTTTCTGCAAGTTTAATAACTTTTTATACTGTTGACTTAGACAGAATGGTGCTCTGAACATTCATTTGCCATGTGTCCACAGCCAGAAACCCCAGACAGGTTTTTGTGTGAAAAATCCATGCTCTGTATGTTGGACCAGCAGTTAAATGGATAGAAGTAAAGGCTTTATGGTGGCTTCTCTGTTGTAGAATGCAGTACATTATTCATGACACCAAACTGCCTTGGCAAGCTTAAATGTATTTCTAGCATTTAACCTCAGATATATATCCAAATCCAGAAATTATAGTGTGACATAGCATCTACCAGTTTGATCCAAGCATATCTTAATAAGCCTCTCGCATCTCCGTCAGTCACTAGAGAGGAAGAATGTGAATGGCTAGCCTGAATATTACTGGATTTGAAGCTTATCGGAGAAAAAAAAATCATCTTTGGCTATTGCCTTGCTAATTCATCTTCATTCCAAATGGTAAACATGTTGGTAGATATGAATTAAAAGCCTCCAGAGTATAAATAATAAATGCTTCTTCCAGCTGTACAGAGCGCTTTATGTTTTTGAAATGATGCCAGTATTTTTTTTTGCTTTGAAATGGATTACATTGTAACATAGTACTACGCTTTCTGCTAGACTCTGTGAAGGTCTTTATCTGAGTTCATAACTGTTGATTTTATATAATTACTAGCATAAAACATCATATGCTGCAAATTAAACACAAACAAATGAAATGAATATTCAGGGAATTCTTAGCAATTTGTAGTATTTTGTGTAAGCTCAGTGCAGATGTTTAGGAGTTTCTCAGTTCTTGACAAGTAATAGATGATTTTGTTCAAAATGTCTAAATTATGAATATATTTATGTGTTTTCTTACTAGGATAATGTTTGTGAATTTATCTTACCCGAGTTACAATTATTCCATCAAATCCACACTAATGACAATATTAAGTGAAATCAAAATGCATCCCTTCCCTCCACCCCCCTACCCCCCAACATTTGCAACCATACAAATAATTGAAGATGTGTGGTGGCACTGACTTCCATTCCTTTAGGAGTCCTTTAAACCCTTCAGTTTGGCTTCCTTAGTGTATAGGGTGCATGCTAGTCTATCTCGGGCAGGAGACAAAAGTGTAAATTAGCTATCCTTCATAAATTCCTTTGAAAATCACAGTATGAATCTTTATGAGGTTCCAGCTATTAGTTAGGAGACAAACACTCACTTTTCTAACAGTGAAAAGGGTAATGCCTGTCAGAAAACCACAAAGTGAAATGTTAGGAGCAAAGATTGGGTTAACCTTGGATTTTCTTGGCAACTGTTGTAGTATACTTTCTTTGCATAGATCTGAGAGTTGGTCAACAGCAGAAGTAACTCATCTTTGTATTTCATAGTAGTGGTATCAGTACATAATACTGAATATATGTATAGGGCATTCAGATAAGACAGTATGGTGGGTCTGCAGCATATAGAAATAAAAATATGGACATTGCACATTTTAATAAAGGGTGAAAACAGAATTATTTTCCCAAAGTAGTCAATTCATAGGACTAGTCTTTTCAGAAAGGAGTTCCAGTTGAGGACTAGAAACGAGTATATATTGTCTGTCAGCATCCTGTTGAGATACAGTTCAAAACAAAGCATATAAAACCAATGATAAGTTTCTGTGCTGAACTGCTATTTATTCTTTGGATGAAGTGAAAAGAGGTAAGAGAAAAAGGCTGTGTTTTGGAGAATATTTTGTGGGAGTCATAAAGTAACCAAGTCATAGCAAGCTTTAGCTTTTGCGTGGTTTTCCCTTTTTAATGTGAATAAATCTATTGCTAAACCACTGTCTGCAGTTTCTTTCCTCTGCTTTAACACATAGATGAAATTCCAGTCAGTCGCCTTCATTTCCTGAATGCATGGTCATATAATATGACTCTGTATTAAATAGTATCTGCAGATAGAAATTTGATAATGGTATCTTAAAGGTAATTGTTCTGCAGAAGTAAATAGGTATTTGAGCCATCTGTATCACTGGAAGTGTGATTAAGGCAAAAGTGCAAGAAATTTTTCAAAGAAGGCAAAGCTTCAGTGATGAATGAAGAATCTTAGCTGTCAGAAGGCATTTGATATACAACTGTATGGTGAATTCAGAGCAGACATTTGATCTCTGCTTTGATTGAATTTCCTTTAAAAGAAAAGACTTCCTTCTCTCTTTTTTAGGTATAGGAAAATCTCGTGTGAAATTGGTCATACTTAGACTGCAGAATGAGGTGCTTAGCTGCTGTTTTGCTGTATTTGCTGCTCTCTGGACATGTATTGCCTCAGGCTGCTCATTCTCAGCTCACCAAGGCTTTGCAGCTCTCACAATTTCTTATGCTTCTTTTGAGGGCAAATGTATTTGATCTCTGCTTTGTGCAGTGCAGCGTTCTGGCCCTGTTTCATCATCATGAGCTAAATCCTCTTCAGACTCCTTCAAAACCTCAGAGAGTCTTGACACAGCAGAACTTTTGCAGCTGAACTGTATTGTGCATCAGGAGTGCATCCCTCACTCTCTACTGGAGCTTTCTGTTTTCCGGCATGGGGAGGTCTGGAGAAGTAGACAGCTCCTGAGCCACATCTGAAGAGAGCTCAAGAGTAAACGCAGGAGTTACTGGAACCAAGTGGCAATTATGGAATAAAAACACACAGTCAATAGACATAGACAATAAAAGAATAGTCACTGAATCTGTGAACTCATTTAGGATTTGGCTCAACAATAGCAGTAAATGGAAGCAGATGATAATCAGCTCCTGCAGTGTTGGTGCAGAGGGTAATGAATGAACATTTACTGCTTCTGTTCTGAGAAGCCATACTGAGTTAGCAGCAGCATTTGGCCAGTTTGGCTTTGATTTTATTACAAGTGTCAGGCACTTGTGTCTAGACTGGTGCTTTGGCAGCTAATTGATCTCCAGCATTTGATATGCTAATTATTTCCTTCATAATATGCTAATATGTGTACAGTGAAAAAACACCTTTTAAATGCTACAAGGATATCTTGGAGGCATATTCGGAGATGGAAAGTAAGACCTGTAAATATTGATTTATATCAGTACAATATACAAGTGACTGAGTGCTTATAGTTGTGGGAATTTAGCTTAAAAATGGGGGTGTTAAGACAGATATTGTTTAGTCATACAGTGACTGTACAGGGCGTGTGTAACAGGCTATCCTGCGCAGCCCAAAGAGCTAGAAAATTGATGTGGATTAGGGAATATACTACTCTGTTCAACACACTTAACTTAATAGACCTTGGCAGCTTTTTTGTTGCTACTACATGGATGGTCTTTTTTGTGAGGTCAGTAATTTGGACATCATAGGTTTTATCGTATTTCCTGCAGTTAGAGAATGAAAAACTAATAGTAGAGAAGTATAGTTGAGTCGCCTCCCAGTTCTCCTCTAGGATAGCACGTACCTCTCTACTTCTCCAGGTAACTGAATTATCTGCTGGCTCTCTGTAAATTCCTACCATTTGACCATTCAAAAGTAGATGTAACTTGACTGCTTTCTGAGATGTGCTTGTATGCTGGGTAGTTCATTCCCAAATTTTTTGTCCTTTCACTTTTTGGATTTTCTTCACACTCTGGGTACTTTTAAAATACAGTTTGATGTGTCTCAGTCATTAGCTTTCTGTAGCGCCACGTGGAATTATAGTTGTACACGTTCTTCAATCTTTGAAAGAAAGGCGCCATCAAGGAGTTTTCATGCACATTTTCTTTTGTCTGTCTCCACTCAGATATTTTTAAAAATACTTTTATTAAATACATAAAAATGTAAATGTTTTTGAAAGCTATCAAAGCAAGTCTGGGGAAGGATAACTATTGAGAAGCCTTCCTGGGACCTAGGACAGAGCTGCAAGAACGCATTATTAATGTAGTATAGAGCCAGAGACAGAACCAGGATCCTTACTGACCTTTGGAGATCAGCCATGTTTGGCAATTGAACAATTTAATTTCTTTAAATATTTTTAAAAGAAAACTGCTAGATTTTCTTCTATACAGACACCTTTTGCATAGACTAATAGGCTGTCCCAGAGCCATTAAGTAGAAATTAGATTACTAGTATGTTTAAAGTTTTAAATAATAGGAAAATGTCAGGTCTACATTTGGCTTCAGTCCCTGGCAGCAGATTACATGAACACCTATCAAGTGTTGTAAGTGTATGAGCAGATTCTACAACTGTTACTGGGAACAGATTCCATGTCTGCTGTAATAAGCTTATCTGGATGCTCAAAGCCCTAATCACCCTCTCGTTGACTAGAGAGGACTTTGATTTTATCCACAGGGGTATAAGAAACTGATTACTTAGCTCTGCAGACTAAGCCAACCCAAATAAAATCATCCATTCATTTTACAGAGGAAAGTTAGTGAACTGATTGCTGAAAAAAAAGTCAATGGAGCTATGCTTCCTGAAGACCAAAGCAGTAAGTCAAAATGCTTTTTATGCCAAGAGTTATTACGTCCAGTTAAATTCATCCAACTACAAAATCCTGCAAATGATGTGGAATCACAATAGTGTTCTAGGCAGAGAAGGTTACATTTTTATACTGAAATTTAGTGTTACATTTAGTTTTACTTTGGGCTTCCTCAGAACTCATATTAGACTGGTGACAAAGTAGAATTTCTCATCGTGACACAAGTGTAAATGATAAAAGGATCTGTTATCCCATAAATGGCATACATTCCTTCTTGTTCTAGCTTACTTTTCAAACATTTTATTTTCGTCACTTGTAAAACTGGTTTTTGGAAGCAAAAAGTATCTGACATTCTGAATCTCCCTCTTAAGTTAGGGTTCTTAAGGGAATAATTTTAACTGAAATTGAAGGATAAAATGTATTTTTGCATCAAAACAAGGATTCCTTGATATATCTTATTTGTGGCCCTTTACTTCCGGTTCAGGAAATTATTTCCTGGATGCACTTGAACCCTTCAGCAATAGACTTGAGCATTAATACTTGGAATGCATGGTGGGCTTTTTTGTCTTTTAGCCCAAAGAATTACATCTGGTTGAGACCATGTAGTTACACTATAACTGCTCCTTTGAGGCTTCATTGATGAGGTTAAAACCTTTGCCACTTTCATCCATGTGCATAATATATTACAAATGCCATATGAAAGAATGTCTTAATATACTTACAGATTATTCAAACATAGCACACAAAGGTAAGGTTATTGATACAGCTTTGACAAGGGACATGCTCAAACTGGTTAGATTATTGAACTACAGCTTTCATAATTGAAATAATTAAAATTTGTGAGTGATTTAAACAA
>NW_009205123.1:0-328 GCF_000690835.1 Fulmarus glacialis
TGCAAAACCCGAGCCCCCGTCTCCCCACTTCTCTCCACTCCCCAAGCATCCCCCCAGCCCAAACTGTGTCCCTTGCCCTACAGGACTTGTGGGGGGAAGGCAGGAGCAGGAGGCATGTCCTCCTTGCCAGGCTATGCTAGAGATGCTGAAGATCCTATCTGGCTGCACCTGGGACCAACTGGCCAGATGAAGAGCTGACATAAAACAGCACAGCCCCAGGAGCCCATGGGTGCCACAGCCACCCAGCTCCCAGCAGCCCAGCAAAAACCACCGCAGCTCTGCCGGGCCAAGCCCTCCTCACCCAACTGTCCCCGCCTGGCCTTGCTCT
>NW_009205123.1:393-647 GCF_000690835.1 Fulmarus glacialis
CAGGTACCATGTACCTGCTGCTTCACCGTGCCCAGGAGCTGCCCTGGGAGTGCTGCAGGGTGGCACCGCCCATCTAGACCCCTGTCATCCCCCCCGAAAACACCCTGCCTTGGGACAGGCCACCTTGGGGCAGCGGTGACTCTGAAGAAAATGAGGGGAAAAGAGGTCCCCGCTCCCCACCAGGATGCTCCTACGCCGGCAACCGCCACACGCACAGCCCAGGACCAGTCCCGCTGCTCCCCATGCTGTCAGAG
>NW_009205123.1:1126-1767 GCF_000690835.1 Fulmarus glacialis
GTCACAGCCGCCACTGGAGAGCAGGACCCCCACCCAAATTCCCTATAGTGCCAAAGCCCAGCACAGAGAGGCCTCGGGGAGGAGGAGGAAATGGGCTGGCGGCCCTGAACCCCAAGACCTTCTGCAGCTCCAGAAAAGCCCCACCCCGAGGCAGTCACGGGTTGGCAGGATCCTGCGGAGGGGCCAAGAGCCTCCCCAGGGGAGAAAGTAGCTCCCCACGTCCCCCCCCAGCCCTCACCACAGTGGGGGAAGAGCAAGAGAAGAAGCGGCACGCACCGGTCGTCCTGGGAGGGGTGGATGTACCCAGAGGAGAGGATGTTCAGGGACAGGATGTTGGGGTCGATGAGAGACTCGTCTGCTTCTGGGGTGTTCCGAATCCGACCTGCAAGCGCAGCACCGGGAAGCCGCTCAGGTGACAGGCAGTGGCCCTGTGAGGGTCCCCGTGAGGGGCAGGGGCGGGCCATCCCCCAGCAGCCCTCCTGTCACAGGCAGCAGCTGCCTGGCGCTCGGCCTCTGAGTGCCAGAGGTCCTGGTCCAGCTCCTGGATGTGGTGGCTGGGACCGAGGCGTCCTGCCCGTGCAGCGTCCCGGGGTCACCTGCCGGGCAGCTGCCACTTTGCTATTGCAGGGCGGGGAGGGAAA
>NW_009205123.1:1831-4797 GCF_000690835.1 Fulmarus glacialis
GAGAGGATGCTCAGGAGCTTGGCGGGCTGGGGGTTGCTCACAGCCCACCCAACCTGGCTCGGCTTACCCACAACCAGCTCCCGCACTTCCTTCCATCGGATGAGGCTGCCCGTTTCGTGCACCAAGGTGACAGTGATTCTCCTCTGGATGCCCTGAGACCCGCGAGGCCAGAGAGAAGGGACAGGGGTTAACACAGCTCCCAGCAGGAGCCAGAGCTGGGACGGCATCTTCGGGAGGGAGTACCTGATGGAGGAGGAAGGTCCCATGGCACGGCATGCCTCCGCGGTGGTCCACAACAGCAGGGATGTAGCTGGAAAAGAGGATTGCGGTGTGACACAGAGCCCCGTCAGCCTGCTCAGAGGTACTGAGCACCGGGCAAATCACCGCGCTGCCTCTCTCTCCTTCCCACTCCCCTTCCAGCAGGACTTACTCGCCGTTGGCCTCCAGCTCACAGATCTCGAAGAAGACCATCAGGTCGTACTTGCACTGGCACGGGCCAGCACTGGGCCGAGTCATGGTGCTCAGCTTCGTCGCAGGCACTGCAGCGGGTTGGAAAGACAGCTTAAATGGTGAGCTTGCCACTGACGTTTGGAGTGAGGCACGTGATGGCAGGCAGGGTAAGGGCAGAACAGGCAGGGACCGCGGGGAGACACACGGAGGCAGCAGCAAGGCAGGAGGGAGTGCATAGAGTGGGACAGCCCCATCCCACAGACCTCGCTGACCACCAGTGTGCCTTCTCCCATGCCCAACATGGAGCAGCGAGGGTGCCAGGGTGCGGCTGGCCTCACCCATCCCCTAGATGCACACTCGGAGCCCGCAGCCCCGACACGGACACATCCCAAACCACGCAGCACTGCTCCAGGGACCGCTCGGGGACAGCCGCCTGGGGATAGCCGCTCCGGGATAGCCACCTGGGGACAGCCAGAGGGAGGCTCCCCCGGTGTTGGTGCGGGGACCGCACAGCAAACCACGGCACTCAGCCAAACCCCAACAACGCGGGTCTCAGCAGCCAGAGCACAGCAGGGACCCCACAGCTCCTGCGGGATGGTGGGGCTAGGTGGCCATCTGAGCCGTCCAGGGCTGGTAGCCTCCTCCCTGCCACTCCACAGGAGATCAGAAGGGGCCTTTGCATCAGCCGGGTGCTCTTGGAATGGGTGCTAAGGGCTTTTGGGTGCTCTAGCCTGCAGTATATTTTGTGGTGCCCCTGGGGTCCTAAGTGGTCCCCCTGGAGAAGGTGACCCGCACCCAGCATGGGGACCGTGGGCAGGCAGAAGAGCAGGAGGCCAGATCCCCTACCTGGTTTGGAGAGTGGCATCACACGGGGGAAGTGGCGCCGGGACGGCCTCAGCGGGCTGCAGAGAGAACCGGCTCAGTTGAAGCATCCACAGGGACCCCCGAACGCGGCCAACCTCACCTACGCCCCGGGGCCAACCTGTCCCACTACCCACCCCCACCTTTCTCTGGGTCCCCAGGAAGCCAGCTGCACCAGGTACCCCCGTGGCACCCAGGGGCCGGGGGTGTCCCAAGGTTCACCCACCTCAGGACATCCTTGCAGAGGGGCGGGAAGGGGTGCTGCTGGTAGTGCCCGAAAACTTCAAATACAATTGGCTGGCTCTTGATGTATTCAATGAAGGACTTGGTCACCTCCACAGCGATCTAGAAGAGAAAGAGCCATCAAGCACAGTTTAGCTGGGAATGGGATGCAGCCAGCAACAGCACTGGGGAGGTGGGAGGGTGCAAGCTTGTCCGATCCCCTGCAGCCCTCACCCATCCCCTTCCCCATGGCCCAGCCTCACAAAGACCACTGCCATGAAATCCCAGCCTTTTCGGGTAGAGGGCAGTGGCTTTTGGTCTTTCCCCCACACATCCACCTCGTCTAAGGTTGGCTTAGCTGGGCAGCTGTAACGGGCTGGGAAAACCACGAGGAAGCTAGTGCCCTGGGGAGAAGATCCAGCCAACGGCCCCATGGAGACCCCAGCAGCCACGGGGGTGAAGGGGTGTGGGCAGGGGAGGGGTACGCACGTTTTGGACATGATAGAAGCCCAGTGGTGGCCCCCGTCCCGTGTTCTTCAAGGGCTCTGTAGAAAAGGCCTCGTCGTGGCGATGGATGAAGCTGCGGAGGGAAGGAAGATGGCTCGGGGGCTGCGGGATGGGGACATGCTGGAGCAGGGAGGGGAGAGAAAGCAGGAACCAGGAGAAGAGCCTGCTCTCCCTGGGGCTGCCGCCCACACCCTGGGCTGGCACAGGACCTCCCCGAGCTGAGCCTCTCCCTGCTTTTCACCAGCGACCAGACAAGGTACTGGACAAGCGCATGTGCTCATCCCACAGCCCTTGGTTTTGCCTCCCCATCCATGAAGGGCTCAGAGGTGGGGGGGCTGGGGCTCCCTGACGTTCACTGCCAGCCCCGAGGTGATGGCTGGAGCATGGTGGGAGATGCGGGGCCAGGGACTCACTTGAACTGGCAGAAGATGTCTGCATATTCCGCAGAGATGCTGGAGGCTTGCAGGACCGTCACACGGAAAGTGAAGATGCTGCCCAGCTTCAGGTGGTCCAGAGCTGTCTCCAGCGGCCCGTCTGGCGCAGGCTTCTCCGGGCTGTCCAGGAGAAGGTCCTCTGGGGTCACTGCAGGGAGGGGAGGGTTCTCAGCAAGGTGGAGACACCTCCCATCTAGGTGTCTGCCAGCAGCTCCACACCAAGGCAGCAGGCTTTCGACGCTTGGGCGGGCACAGGAGGCTGGGTTCCGGGGCGGGGGGCCACTCCCCAACAGCTCATCAGCACCCCCTCACCTGCGCAGGTGTTGTTGTTGACTTCGTCGGCGGAGGGACCCACGTCGCTGACCTGCCCCTGGCCTTCGACGATGCGCAGCTCCTCCTGGGAGGTCCCCGAGCGAGACATCCCCACAGCCGGGCACGACTCTGACTGGAACTGCACCAGGAGTGGGGCTCAGGGATGCTGGTAGTCCCCGA
>NW_009205124.1:0-21381 GCF_000690835.1 Fulmarus glacialis
GGGCAGGGGGCGGGGCAGCGGCCCGGCCAGCGCGGGTGTGGGCACAACGGAAAGGTGAATTTAGCGATAGAGTGAGGTGTGGTGGGAATGCGGGCGAGGGCTAACTGCAAATGGGATTAAAACCTTTTGTTTTGCTTTCTGGTCCTTTCTGAAGCTGCTGAGTAGCATCCCCAGGAGAAAACGGATTAAGGGATCCGTGGAAAAGAGGCTGCAGCTACTCCCCGAACCAAAGCAGTTCTCTTCAGCTGGTCCAGACATTGATGCTGCCTTCCTTAGGTAGATGGAGATACATGTGTGTATGTATACATGAGTATGTATGCTTGGTCAAGTTATAAGATGGGCCTTAAATGCTAAAACATTTGTTATTTGATAACCATGGACTAAGAAGAAAGAAGAGGTTGTGAAACGTGCTAGAAAAATGAAGTCATCCCTTTGGGTGAACACGGGTAATTTTCCTTTTCCAGGGTAAGCAAGTGTATCTGGTCAATGCTGGCCAAACGCCCACACCCTCATTTTTAAATAGAACAGAACAGAATAGAATAATTTCAGTTGGAAGGGACCTACAACAATCACCTAGTCCCACTGCCTGACCACTTCAGGGCGGACCAAGTTAAAGCACGATGTTCAGGGCACTGTCCAAATGCCCCTTGAACACTGCCAGGCTTGGGGCATCGACCACCTCGCTGGGAAGCCTGTTCCAGGGTTTGACCGCCCTCCCGGTAAAGAAATGCTTCCTCGTGTCAAGCCTAAACCTCCACTAATTACCATACCTTTTACACCACAGCATCTTAATTTAAGTATTATTAGTCCTCCTCGGTGCAGGGATGGGCAGTTTTTTAAAGGCCAGGCACAGGCTGCAAAAGCTGCACCTCAAAGCTGAGTTTGTGTTCTCTGCATGGGCGTACCGGAAAGATGAAGCAGGCGATTTTGGCTGTTGCAGGCCAGATGCCAGTGAATTGGCGCAGCCGGGGGGCTGAAAATCTGGCTCAATCAGCTACAGCCAGATGACTTTGTATTTGAATTGTTAGGGAGATTTTGAAGAGGCTGGAAGTGATGACTGCTGTAGTGCAAGAAGCTGCCTTTTGGCTCACGTTTTAGCATCCACATTTCTTACCTTTTTTTTCCATGGACAAGATAGAAAATTATTTAAGGCATATCTGTCATGTTAGGTGTTTGTCATCATTTTCAGACAACGATGATGAAATACTACTGCTTTAAATATATGACTACCAGCCAGTATTGTAGAAAAATGAAACTGCTGCTATGATTGTACAAAAGTGCAGAGAGAAATTACAGTCCTACCATGCCCTAGGGTCCTACCTGTGCTGTAAGCTAAGCCTCAGCTCTTCTGACCTTGCACTGTTTGTGTTCAGGAATTTTATTTCCACTCAGTCACATGCATAAAAGAGCTGGTTCCTGCCTTTAGCTCATTATGTTTTCGTTACAGACAGTGTTCTATAGCTAAAATGTATGTACCATGTTTGTATAAAAGTTATGCAAAAAATGCTTTTCTGTTTTGGTTTTTTTGTTTTGTACAGGAGTAAATCAGTTCAGAATTTAGCTGAAGAAAGGAGCTCTACTGGGAGAACTAATACGACAATCTTGTGAGATAATTGAGGACACAATAGATCTCTTTTCAGGCAGAAGAGCCCATTTCTCTGATCTCCTGAATAACACAGGTTATGGGATTTGAAGTAGTAATTGTGAATCAAGACCTTATATCATTCTTGAACTAGGCCACTTCTGTCTCATAACTTTTGGAAGAGATCTGATAGTGACCTTGTGCTACTAGATGGACAGCTCTCCTAGATAGATAGACATCTGAGCAATTAAAAGTACATGAGCCTTATTTCCCAACTGAATTTCCCAAGAGAAAGAGAGGATCAGAACAGAAAAAGGGAAGTGAAGAAAGAAAATGCTGTATTAAAAAAGAAAGAAGTAACCTGACAGAAAACAGAGTGGTGAAGACTCAAGCTCACTATATGCTTTTCAAATCTATCACCCTTAATTTGTCTAAATTCCTCCTCCATTCAGGTTTCCCTAGCCCTTGGTTTCAGCTATTAATTACTTTCCTGTTCCTGTGATTTGTCCTTTGATGCTGAATGTTGTGTTTTCTTCATCCATGTGGTCCACAGAGGCAAAAAAGTGTCTTTTGCCTTTGAGCTCTAAGAATTTTGGGATTGGAAGAACTGAAAAGAAACATTAAATGAAAGCAGATAAATTGGACACAGCAGTCAGACAGGTGTTACTTGTAGCAAGGATCTTTTCCCTTTGCTTAGTGCTTTTCTATTATTACTTTACTGTTCCACATTTGTTATTCTTAGAGATTATAGAGATGGGTATTATAAAAGAAGCTTAGACCTCTCCAAATTATAGGTTGCATAATTTCTCTGTAATGAACGGAATATTTTGTTAACACAGATTTCCTATTTTCTACATCTCTACGAAGATATTAAGCAGCTTTTGCCCAGCTAGACAGTACACTTTTCCATTCTGTTCTGAATTTGTTAGTAACAGTGAAATTTCCTTTGGACATTCATATCATCTTTAGAGGTTTCTCCTAAGAAAGGTTTTCTCATGTCTGTGTAGGCTGATGCATTGGCACAACTATTGAATCCCCAAGGCAAATAATTTGAATAAAGTCTGCTTGTTATCTTAAAAATAGCAAGCTCTGGAAATGTTTCTATAGCACATTAGCAATTTCTGGCAGAAGAAATAAAAAGTAAGCAGGAAGCAAAAGCAGTAAAACGAGCAGCTGCATAAAGCAGTAATATTCACTCACAGAGAGAGTAAGCAATATTTTTCATTTCTGAAAACATTTCATGCTGCTCCCGTGCTCCTGGATTGTGTTGTAGCTCAGTGTCAAGCTGCAATAGCTGCTAACAAACCTGGAAAAGGACAACTTTTGTGAACATAAAAATCACTTCCACACAGCACTACATTTTCTTATCAGAGTTTATTGTTGCACTTCAGATACCATGCCACTATCAGAATAATATCTATTTTTTATTTTAAAAAACTTTGAGAAAAATGTTTCCAGCAATTTTCATTCAATGTGAATGACAAGAGTATTACATCTATAAACATTGAAATATCTATTTAATTTCTTCCTGAGGAAGTTTCACATTTTTAAGCAATGAAAAAGGATATTCTGTACAAGATAGTCTGCAATTCATTGAAACTAATCCTTTCTGCACAAGTAGAACTGGGAAAATATCACAGTACTTTCAGGAATGCTTGCTCAAATAATTAAGTGATTTCCTATCACGGTCTGTGTTTACACCCCCCCTAATGGTCACTTTCTGCTCATAATCACACATTGATTTTTAATAGCACGGATGTCTGCAGAAAGCAAATTTCAGAATCATATTTATGAAAATAAAGGTGAAGCTCAAACATTTGTTAAAGGAATTGCTTGTGCAGCTATCTACCAGGGGAACAGAAACCATGGCTGTGTTACCAACCACAATAAAACACCTGACTTTGACGAGCAAATATAAATTTGTTGTAATGAATCAGTATTTTTTAAGAATGTTAATACTGATAGTCTATTTCTGGAAATCAAACACTGACTGTAGGTAAGCTGTGAATAGAAGAGGTTAAACTTTGTCAGATAATTCATGTTGTGTGACTTGCTTACTCAGCTGTACTCATGTGCATCCTATGATTTGGGGAATAACACATCTACCTGTTGTCTGCATGCTTTGCTCAGACTCTTCATTCTTCACCAAGTTGACTGCACATTAAAAGTCATTCTGTTTTTAAAGTCTCCTGTTAAATGTAAGAATATATTTAAATAGAATAGAAAAAAGTGGAGAAAAAAAAGTGGCTTCATACCATCCTTGTATAAACAAGTAATAAGTGAACATCAGAAATTCAGAACTGCAAAGAGCACCAGCAGTTTGCCTTTACTTCTCTATTGCTTTTGTGTCTGAGACTAGCCCGCCCAGCGTACAAGAAGCTAATCCCGGAGCACCTTTGCTAAAGCTGCTAGTGCTTAACAGCTGCATCTCAACAGGAGCTTGGATTTGTGCAGATTCAAGATCATGCCCTTTCAGATGCACAGTTCCAGGTCAAGCTACTTTGTTCACAGTATCGACTCAGGTAAAGTTACCACAGGAGTCTGCTGAAGATTCCCCTAGGAACTCATTCATTTTGTTCCCAGTTCCGTCCCTTAGGAAGGGCACTGGGACGATACAAGAGGTCCACCCTGCTGTTCCTCATCAGGACTTGAGAGTCACCACAGCACTCCTTCCTAGAGGATGAGCTTTGTGTTTAGCTGCCAAACCAAGCCTAGTCCACCCAAGGCCGAGGCCGTGCACGTGGGGGGCTTATCCTCCCAGTGCTACATGGTGACTGCAGTTGGGCTGTTTTCCCAGATCACCAACAATTGTAGGGGGCTCCTTGCTGTACCTCAGGGAGGACTTCACAGAAGTAGTCCACAGATCTGAGACATGTCACCTTGTCATAAAATTTCTGGAGGGACAATGTGACCAATGCGCATGTCCCCATCACCACTCTGTCCTTGACTGCCCACTTGTTCTCGTTCTGCAGGGGCCTTGATTTCCCAGAGAAAGAAGACAGAAAGAGAGTTCTTGAAAACAAAGAATGAACTATGAATGTGGCTGAAGCCCATTCCTCCTGCACATGGGAGGCACTCGATTTGTGTTCAGAGGGTCCTCTCACCACGAAAACTTCAGGCACTTGATAGCGCCAAAAGTTTTTCCTATTTTCTTCTATTTTATAATTACTGCTCTGAAGAACATGGAGTAACTGAGGCAGCAGTGCACAAAACAGGAGCTTCATGCAATCCCTGCGAATTTTTAAAAAATGTTTGAGTGATGTTACATCAGATTATATCAAGGGTAAAATCAATCATGCCAGGATGAAAACCCCAGGTATTTTCTCCAGTTATTCAATTTAGTTGTAACAAATCCATATAGATGCTTGCAGGACTCATGAGCTGTCCATTGCATGCAGAGTATTTGCTTTTACAGATGTTCAGAATCCAGAGTGGTTTTTTTATCAAACAAGAAGTATTTTAAGACAAGACAGCTTTTGGGACAAATCCATATGACAGTAAATATTTAAAGTGAAATCAAAATTCTCATTCTGTCTAATAAATAATAAAGATGTTCATCTTAAAAAATGTCTACTCTAGTAGGTCCTCATCATTAATCATGCATATTCCCTTAGCAAAAATGTGCTGCGTAAAGAGTATTGTTATATACAGCAAATTTGTCTAGATTTTTTCTTTACAGGCCTATCAAAACCAGGTATTACATAGACAAAATCAATAAATAATAAAGATTACTGGTTAGAGGTACAGTAAGGATCTCAACATCTGTTTTCTATTTAGGGAATAACAGACTGGGTTCCATTCCATTACCTTGAAAGTTAAATTATATGATTACATAAATGTTGTAAAACAGCACTGAGACGTATAAAGTTTTTCCACCATTTGATGCATGTTTTTAACTATTCACCTTAAAACAAATTATGATAACATTACAGAGCTACTGTAAAAAGCATTGCATTTAGTTCTGTAGTTCTCTTTTGTTTTCATTACTTCTTCATGCCTTTAGAAACACTCAGAGCCAAAGTTCAGTGGAGAAGCATTAAGACCATACTCAGCTGAAGTTTTCATTGATCTTCCTTCTCAACTTTTAAATACCATTAATTAGACTTCATCTCACATCTAAACTGATGCACTGTGAGACGTATCATTGAAATGTATCACATAAATGTAAGCCTGGATATTTGTCTTTTCCATGATTAGAACGTAATTTTCTACCATGATTACACACTGTGTTTTCCCCTAAAGCTTATTCCTTTAATACCAAACATGTTTAAAATATCTGGAACCAGAACCAGTATTTTCATCTGGAAATCTGGTAGATTTTTGCAGCTGACGTAAACTGAAGGTTACTGAAAGATGCTACAATTTTGATCAGGTTGAGGGATCTTGGAATACACAAAGGATAGATTGAAGGCAAATAAATTAAGGAAAAAATAGTGGTGCAAATTAAGGCAATCTAAGTATGGATCTGTTTCTGCTCTTTACGACTTTTTCATCCATTTCAGTGGAGTTACTCCTGATTCACAGCAATGTAAACAGTATCCAATCTGGCTGCTCATAGAAGCCAGGAGTGAAAGCCTGTTCATTGCACTGCTTCAGTTTGGTTCACAATTGTTGAAGTATAATACTGCTGATAAGGATTATACTGCAACTTTTGTGCTTCACATGTCCAATTAAATTTCTGTTCAGATACTAGCTATATTCTGTATTTTGCCGTTTCAGTCAGTACAAAATCAGACATAGTAATTACGGACAAAGGCCATTACCACATTGTAAGGGTTTCTTGTTACAGGCTGTAATCATAGGTAATGTTTTGTGTGTGTGTGTTTGTTTTTTAATACACTAGTTTTGCCTGTGGCTTCCAGATTTTGCTCCGTGTATTTTGATGCTGTGCACAGCTAAATCATATATGATAACTGTACTTCTCACCCTTGTTAATATATACTTTGGGTTTTAGCAAGCTGATTCCAAAGGCAGAAGTACACTTGGCATTTTGTGCTACATTGAGTTTTCTTATTTTACGCAAGACAATAATCAAATAGTAAGAAAAACTGTCAGCGGTCTAACAGTGGGCTACAAAACCTACATGAGACACGATACTTTTAAACTGATATATAAAAATGTAAATATTTACCGTGAAATTGGACAGATCATGTATCTCTGAAGCTTATACCAGTTGCAAATAACTTCCACATATGTGCACAGTAGTCCACAAGTCCACAGGCCCAGAAATGTTTATGAGAAAGATCTGGCCCACCAGAGCTCTAAGAAACACATGTATTTTCACAATCCACATGCCAGCATATGGAAATAATTTCTACCTTTTACCCTTTTTTGAAGAGGTATATCTTACAAGACCTTCTGGTAGCTACTGGAGTCTTTAGGTATGACGACTGAAGCGTGGAAGAGAGATTTCAAAAAGCCTTTTTTCAATGCTATCTTACTTTCTGTAGCTCCTGTCTCAGCCACGATGGCAGGGGTTGTCCCAATTTGTGTAGGAGTTTGGACAGTTCCACATTGTGATCTCTGTAGTAGCTTGACAGAAAAGCCCTGCACTGATGGATACAAAAGGACATATTTTTATTTAATAAAATGCTGTACTGCAGTTGCTGTGAATTGTAGGTTTCAAAGTTTGTTCTACCTGTGCCAAAACTTTACTTTCTCTTACGCAATTTATATTGTTTTATGCTATCTACTGCATGCAAGTTTAAGCTCTTCAGTTAGGAGCTGAACTGTAGAAGATAATTTCAAGGGAAACAAAGGTTGTCCAAAATGAAGACTGAAGTCAAAGCAAAGGATCTGATTCTACTCTCAGGTAGTCATGTAAATTAAGAATCGCACTGAAGCTGATGTAGTTACTTTGAATTTACTGAAGTGTGATTGAAACCAAAGCTTCTAAAATACCTTTGTATGTAGGCATGTATCAATTAGTAACCCCATTTTCAGAAGTATTTGGAGTTGAAAAATACAACAACAAACAAACATAGTCTTGTCTTATCTCTGGCCAAAAGCCTTCTCACTGAATGATTTTGTGTCAGTATGATTCTATTGATGTAAAGTCACTTATCATGTAAGTACCGTGAGAAAAAAATCCCGGCTTACTCGCCATATTAATACATACCGCTGTTCAAACTCTAAGTTTTTATTTGCGTTTTAGTCAGGCTAAATGAAATGGGAATACAGGACCGAATAAACATAAAAGTTACAGCTAGAATAGGAGACTAAACTGCCCTTGGGTACAGGCTGCAGCATTTGCTCTAATGGAAATTTCTTCATTTGAGCATTTGTCTGGGGAAAGTATTTATAAAATTAATGGAAACAGAACCTAACCTCTCTTAAAACTGGTTTATATGAGAGCCTGCATTACTTGTCATGGTCTAACTACTCTCAAAGACAAGGGACCAGACACAAATACACATATCTGATCATGACTGAGAAAAAAAAACATGCACTGTGGAGCCTCTGCTGCTTAAGTCACTTAGGTAAAAGGGACAGGTTTCCAAGCGAATTTCAGGGAATTTCAGGGGTGTCATGTTTATTTTCCTAAGGGATGCCAAGTTTTAAAAGTTGTTTCTCTAATGACTTAAATTCTTCACTTTTGAAATAAAGAACTGAAAAAGTCTACGCTCTCCACAGCTATCTTAAATGTTTCATTAAAAAAAATAATTAACGTCTACTTAATTTTGTCTTCTCTCCTTTCTTATGATTTTACCTGTGTGGTGTCCCATATGTGGGCAACTGAATCCCTGTATAATGCCAATTAGCATAATGGTTTACCTCAGAATCCATAGGAGGGTATTTTCTACCTTTGCTCTTTCCAAGACACTTAGTTTTTCCTTCTTCCAGGAGCTGACACCAGAAACCTTTATGTGAATCGAACCTGAAACAAATATTTTGCAGTGTAAAGGCTGTGAGATACTGCAAGGAGGATGCATCTCCCAAGTTCAGACTGAAGACTCAAAAGAGTAAACCTAAGGTTATCAGTCTTTATTTTAAGGGCAACCAAATCTAAACGTCAGAATCCAAAGGATTTGTGTACATGTGTATTTATGATGTACAGAGTGGATGTTACATTCCTGACTGACACCATTGAATCTGTCTTGCAGCTAACGTGAAAAATAAAGAGAAACTAATTCTCTTTCCTTTCTGTTTATGCATGTCAGCATTCCATGTTCCACTTATGGAAATAAAATTCCTTTTGATTCATCCAAAATTCACATGCAATTCTCACAAAGCAACACTTACTTTGTCCATTTGTCAGAGGTCTACTTCTGTAACAGTCAAGCTCCACACTGAGTGGCTCTGTGGATGATTCACAAAAAATCTAACCCTGAATTGTGTTCTTTGCAGACATTGAAGAATATATCCTACTGACAGCTCGAAGGAAAAGTATGAGAGGCTTCATTTTGCTGTGATCTTACTTACAGACTAACTGGTATTTTAGGAATGTAGGAACATGTGAAAATGATGATTAAATTAACTCACGTTAGGGCTTCAGAGTAATTATAATGAGGAGAGACTCCCAGAAATTTCTGTACTTCATCCATTACAGTAGACGGGTCAGTTCTCAGCTGCTGTCCATCAATAATTAGCAACTACAACAAATAAAATAAATGGAAGTTTAATTTAAAATTCATTATTTCAAGCTTCAAACTGAAAATTCCACCTCTATCAAACTCATTCATTATACACACAGTACTGCCCCAGAGAATGATAATTGGTCCAGTTTTAATTGTCATCATCATTAATGACCTGGGAGCAGGGTAAATGGCATGTTAATTAAATCTGAAATGATCTTAAATTGGAAGCTGTTGTGACAACAGAGAAATAGCAGTGAAGGATCTAGAAAGATAAGAAATATTGGGAGGAAATTGGGTGAGATTTGTCCAGCCAAGAAAAAAAGGTATTAATGTCTAGAGAAATAACCCATAATTCTCATAGACACATACATATACATGTTACAGTAATGTTGAAAAGCTTGTCACTGGAAATGACCAGAAAGACAGAAACCAGCAGGTAGATGTTAGGTGAAATGCCCTACTTCTAAACCCATACAACAACACATAATTGTATGAAAAAAACTTCTTTGAGAATATGAATAAACACAGATGTTACGAGGACTTTAAGGCAGGGATTTAGATAGATACAGAATGTGCAACACGTCTCTGGAAAGCCAGGTACCGGTATCCTTGAACTTGCTAACTAGTTTGGATATGGTCTACTGTATATCGTTGCTTTTGCAATGCAAGTTAATCCCTAGTACTTTTACACAGAAAACATAAGGCTACCAGAGCTGGTTCTTCGCTATCACTGTGAGATGTAAAATCTGGCAAAAATCTGTATGACAATGCATATTGTTCAATATTCATGGGTTACTTTTGCAGAAAAGCTAATGAAAACATAATGTAGAGAATTTCATATGAGTATCATGATATTACAGTATTGTGTTTCGCATGAAGTCTGCAGGGCTGGCCCAAAAGAGAATATGTGAAATATGTAAATATGGAGAATAACACCAACTAGATGCATCAAAGCTTCCTTGGCACACTCTGGGAAAACAGAAGGTGCAGACTCAGCCAACTTGTCTCAGCTAAGCGAGTCCTGGATAAACAGAAGGTTCAGATTGCAGCCAACTTCCCTCAACTAAAGTAATCTTTAAATGTTGGGTGAGGAATAGTGCCAGACACACTGCTAATGTCAGAAAAATCCATTCCAGAAATAAATCTACCAAAGAGATACTGATCGTGTGATATTGTCTGCCTGGTCTTGCATATCACATGATGTTCAGGGCTTAGGATGTGCATCTTTTGAGGCTTTATCTTACACAGGGACAGAAGGAGGCTAATGATTTGTATGTTACATGCCAACAGAAGCTTGCAGGGAGATCAAATTTTCAGGTTGCTTACCTGAAACCCATGGGTCCATAAACACACACCCTCTGAGGCTCAAAGATACACAGAGAAACTGGTCTTAACACAAAGAATACATTGAGGATTCAGGATCGGTGATAGATACCAAATGTAGACTATTAGGAACACCAACATGCTGAATTGTTTCAGTGCATGAATGAGTCCCAGTAGAGGCCCTGATATGTGGATGCACTGTTATGGGCAGCAACGTGTGAGGAATTTCCAAAAACAAAGTGTGCAGAAGAGACCCAGTGCTTTGACAGTTACAGAAAAGTCACGTTAGGCAAAACATGAATTCACCTAAAAAACTGGTGATGCCAGAGATGGCAAACACACTGATGTACACAAAGGCTTTATCTATATTGCTAACTAAAACAAATCAAAGACAGCTTTCTGGTCTCAAGGCCAAATGGCACAGCATGACCTGGATCCATGTTGCTAAACTGTCTCACCTGCAAAACCAAACTGATTGTGTCCACACTCCCCAATGGTAATGGCTCTTGTTATCTTTCTAACTGTGCTCTGGAACTGCTTGGCAAGATGCTTTTTGCTGTGGGTCCAAACTGTGCCAGAAGTGTGTTAAAAATCAAGCAGTATGGACAGCAGTGGGACAGTGTGTGAACTTTTGCATAGGTACAGGTTTGTTTTACTACTACAATCACAGCCTAAGGAGGTTGACACAGTGGGAGATTACTGCATGAAAGGACCAAGAAGTGGGTGAAGACACATGCATTTAAATATTAAGGAGTTACAAAACCACTAGATCACATCCATTTCCAAAACCACTAGATCACATCCATTTCCATGTGGTAATCCCCATTTCAGACGGAAAAGGTATTTTTTACACCCCAAAGTATTCAGACACCAAAACTCTTCTCAACCCATGCACGGAGGGCAATATCCCAGCTGACTTCCCTTGATGCTAGCTGATACTTGCTACCACTCAGAGTAGACAGAAATATTATTGAGCAGCTTCCCTTATTTTCCTTCCATTTTTCTTTTGGGAACCCTGATGGACCATCTGATATTAAAGAGACCACAAAGCACTGCATGCCTGGTTCTCTTCTCCTCAACATTACTGACAAAGAGCCAGACATAGAGCGATGAAGCATGAGCAAATGAAAAACAGCTGTAAGTTAAAGGCAGTTCAGGGTACAAGAGAGTTCAAGGAGCAGCAGTGACGTTTCTTGAGCTTCCAGATTATTGTTCTGATTTGTTTTGCAGAAGGAGCTCCCAGCTGTAAGGTGCTAAGACATGACACCCCTAGCAATGTCAACCAACTACTTAGAACATGGCTATGAAGAATCACAATCAATGTCTTAAAACATGCTCTAGTATATCTAGGATATCCCTGAGGATCAGTATTCAGTAGGCAAGACTTTTACAAAGGTAATCTTTTAGGGTATTATACATATAAGATTAAGATGTCAAGTTACAGTCTTATTCACCTGATAAGGAGGGAAGTAAGTTAGCCATCTTTCAATATGGGTAGCATACCATCCAGGTGCTAGACATCTCTTTTGGAGAGCTCTAAGCTCAGACGGGGCTCGAGGTCCAGCTGTGATCACCTGATAGAAGCTGAATTTTAGAGCTGCAGGATCTTCATGTGACCGCTGATGCTGTAAAAGGAGTTACATTGCTGGAACTTTACACACCACAAAAGTTGGCAAAATAAGACAAAACTGGTTGGTATTACCGACCTGGCCTTACTGACCTTGCCATGAGTGATTATTTACATTAGAAGTTACTTAAAGTTAAGAATTCGTCATATGTATTAATTAATTGAAAATGCGGGGATAAGCATTGTTTGTATCAAAAAATATTGTTTTTATCAGAAGAAATCAGAAGCTAGACTGATAATAGCAATAACAAACAAGAATGTATAAATGTTTATTTTCAGTAAACTGTGTACCAATGAATTGGGTATATTAAACACAAATAGTAAGAAGCTCTGCTTCTAGTAGTTTCATATTTTCTTTTTTTATCTTACACAAGGTAAATACTCAGAAAGGCAAATTTGAACATGGGTATTTAATGAGGATCATCGGATAATTCAGGTCAGAAGGGATCTCAGTAGATTTCTAGTCAAGCGTCCTGTCCAAAGCAGGGTAAGCTACGGGATCAGTCTCCAGGTTGTGATTACTTCTCATCAAAAAATAACATAAAATACATCATAGAAGTTCTAAGAACTTTGTTCTCTTTGGAATTTTATCTTTTTTTTTTTTTAATAATAATATCTTTATTTTGCCAAATTCCTGTTGAAATCTGCAGACCAGAAGAACAAAAATTTCTTAATCTATCTTGTATTTTGAGCATGAACTACGTAACTGTGCCTATAAACTAATTTTTGTATGTGCTGATTACATAAATTAATCGAGTAAGTAAGCATTTTTACATGCTTATATTACAGGCAGACTTTTGAAAAGGTGGTTTCTGGTATTTTAACCCTTGAAAGATTTTCAGGTTTACATTGACAGATACCTCAGCCCATGGGTGATCATATATGGTACACTGACTGACGAATAAAAGCTTGTATTATCCAAACCCTTTATAAACATATATACTGAAAGGATTCAAGGTGGAAACCTTGATTTGTGCCTGCCCTTGTTCTTCAAAGTGCATACCTGATACCAGGAATACGCCCGATCAGATGGGTCAATGAGGATGGTGATGATCTTGGCCTTGGGGATGAGAGAAGCAGCTCGCTTAGGAGCGTCCTCAGAATGGAAATAGTTGGCACTTTTCTCAAAGAGGAAGTCAGTGGTGACATTAGAAGGAGTGGGGAAGAAATCCATGTACCTAGGAAAGCAACATCATTCTCAGAATTACTTAAAAGTTACACAAAGGTTAACAAATCTGTTAAGCATATTTTATTCTAGAATAATCAATTAAAATAATAGCCTAATTGCCAAATAAAAGCAAATAGAAGTTTACATTATATTTTTGATCATATTTGACTTGGTACTAGCTTTCTTCGTCTCACTACATATAACTAAACATTGCAGCTATTTTTTGGTAACTGGATGAAAATGTTATGATACTGATGTATCTTCTTAAAATTAGTGAATTCTCACTTTCCAGTCAGAACAAACTCCTATCAAAGTCAAAAGTAGAAAATGGGTTTTCCACATTTGGCCTTTTGCTGACATCAATTACAGTGCAATACTGTAAGAAAAAGGTATTCAATATCAGAATTGCTTTTACTCAAAAGAGAAAATAGCTCGCTTATGTGGGGAAGATGCACTGAAAAAAACCCTTTCCTGCTTCTGTAGTTAGCCTCGGTCTAAATGTAAACTCGGACAAAGACTAAGTCAGAGTCAGCTTTGGGAAAAAGCTGTATCTCCATAACCATAAAAGAAATTGAACTGTTATTTGTGAATACTCTTGCCTTGAAAGAATCCTAGCCCATTAGTGGACTAATGAGGAGAGACCTTGTCTCTAATTACCATTTGGTAAGCTCATTACATGCCAGCATTAAAATACACTATCAGACTGAAGGTCTGAGAGATTTGTCTGGCAAACAGAACGCAAATCTAAGGGTTAAGCAACTACATCAACGTGTAGTTCTGAGTATCCAAGACTTAACTGTGAGAACGTGGCAGGGGCGAGTGGGGCATGTAGCGCAGAGGTACAAATAGCCAAATGGGTGCTGTAGAGGGAGAACCTGTCAAGAGGATGTACCTGGTCTGTACAGGTTGACCACTGGGAGCTTTACGCACCAGTGCTGTGTTAAGATGAAGGTAATTTGGCACATGTCTAGCAGACAAATTGTATCTGCATGTTAGGGAAGTGGCAGGAGGAATGAGAGAAGCAGCAAAGTGGTCTTCTAGCAGCATGAAAACATTGATTTTGTGGAAGAACTGGCTCACTGTACTTAGGCTGTCTCCATCAGTGTGGATCCGCTATACCTCACTTGCATGTCATCTTCTCTGACTTCAAAAGTCTCCACAGCAAGGAGTCAGCTTTCTAATTTCCAGTCATTCAGCCAGCATCTCTCTGTCAGTAATAACTGGCTGACTCACCACATTTTGTAATAAGAAGCTACTGCAACAATTATAACTCTGTAAAAACTAATTGACTTAAAAAGAAATTGGATTTGATGTATCTGCACTAAGACCATAGAACAGTGTTCACCCTGTTAATTTTATGGATGAATACGAAGTCAAAGGCAAGGAAACTATTTTCCCTTAAACTGGGGGACAAAAAGAAACAGATAAAATATCAATAATCTTTTACTGGTGCTTCCCAGCCACTACAGCATGTTACCGCTTCTCATCTTGTAGTGCTTTATACTGCAGCACTTTCTGAAAGTAAGAGAAATCAAGAATGACCTTCTGGGTGTAGCTATGTCCGGTGATTCCCCCGTAGCCATAGTGAACATGGCAGCAGTGATACCTACTTTTTTAGCATCACTTACTAACCTTACAGAGACACTAATGTTCTCCTAACTACCTGATCTTTGAAAAACATTTTGAGAGGCTTTCCCTGTCCCCCTTTTACCTGATTGCTATTTCTAAATCCTATTTAAAGGAAAAAATTCCTCTCCGTGATATTACCTTTTTTTCTCTTAAGAAATAAGATTTCCAACAGAAACATAATTTTTGCCCCCATATAGCCAACTAAAAACCATTACTGTCCCAAATTCAAAGGCATGTGTAATGAGAAATACATATTTTGTTACTGTTTTGCATATATTAATATATGGATATTTACAAGAAAGCCTCACAAAAGTTAGTGCATTTATGATATTCTGTAGTAAGACTGTTAATCCTTTGCATTTATTTATCATTTTAGAAGGACACTGAAGGTTATTTTTTTATCTCACTCTCTATATAAACAATTACCATTACCAACAGTAATGTAATTTTTGTATTGTTCACAACATATAAACTTTTATATTTATACTAATAACCCATCTTACCAATCAATCCCCCTGTGGTAGTTATTTCTATTAAAGAACTGTACCTCCTCAAAGGTTTTTGGGCTGGGGGAGTTACTAATGATGGAAGGATGCATGATCAGGAACAAATACAAGGCTGTGGTACCTGCAAATAGGATAAAAGTCCGAGATTAAAAAAAAAAGTACACACACACACATTTTTTGGGGGGTCATACCCACAGATGGACTAAACCGGCTTTATTCCATTTCATTTCAGTGAGAGGATGATGATTTATGTCACCTAAGAATCTGTGCTTTCTGTGCTTTTAAATTGAAGACATTTAAAGAACTGTAAATAGTTAACACAGAAACTGGAGTGCCAATGCTGAAATCTGTTTTTCACACTTTTAATAACTGTGGTTTTAAAATAATTATTGTTTTTTACGAGACTGTCAAAAAATAATTTAAAAATCTTGCACTCAGTAGCTATTGGGGATTGGTGAAGATGAAAGGAAGCACATATGCAATTTTCTGATTACAGAGAAGAAAATTAACCATTAAGTTAATTTATAAACTACTGCAACCTTGCAATTCAACCTGTCCATTAGGAACTTCTTAACTTGAAATAAATGCCATGAAATAACAAGTTTCTATAAACAAAACACCTGCAGGACAGACAAGAACTTGCAGTTAAGAATCTACACCATTTGAAAAATGGTTGTCCTTTCCTCCTTCCGCTTTGACAAGATCTTGTCTATCTTGTTGATCTCTTTATCAAAGTGTTACTCATTTTGACATACAGCCAAAAAAATCCGATACACACCTGAACCCTGCATTTTCAATATGTGTACTGTCTGTTGTTGTAACTTACATTATTAAACTATATTTGGATGATATCTAAAAATAAAAAAATGCTATTAGATGATCAAGATCTCTACACAACAGTCTGAGTAAACAGTGATTAATCGGTGTAATTATTTGAACTTACACATAGCCTATCTTGTTGAAATACAATAAAATCTCACCAGTTTTCTGGGGTCCTACAACCAAGAATTTTGGTAACCGATCACAGGTTTTTTCTTTAGACCAGATATCTCTGTGCCGTTTGTCATCACAGGGATTCTAAAATGGAGAACAACAACTAAGAATTTCATCACACCTGATAAGGTTCTCAAATTATGTTTATATAAATTACCAATTTTTCACCAATGTACAAATATTCTTACCAGAAAATATTATTTTCCCTTATGACAGAAAACCATATTATGTATTAAAGAACTATTTCAGTGATTCAGAAAGGTATTTGCAATGTAAAGCTCTGGGTGATGGGCTGAAGACCTGCCAGCTGCAAGGTCAGTGCAGGCTTCAGCCTTAGCAGGTCTTCACATTCTTGATATTTTCAATTTGCTCACTTATGAGAGCGGGATAATCAAGCAGCAGAGTTGATAACATCAATGTATTAAGTGCTGGTAAAGTTCTTGCTTGGGCAGTTCTCAGCCTTTTGTGAATAACTTCCTAATCTATCTAAGCTATTTCTACTTGGCTAGTCAGTTTTAGCACGAAGGTAGCCATGGTCTTAATGCTCTCTTCTCTTTTTGGATGCCCCCCTCTCCTCACATGCTTGGAGAAAAGTTCCTTTCTTTAACGGCCAATTCCTAAATTACGCATATACATCTCTCTGTCAAACGCTTAATTCCTGTTAGTTCCAACAGGAGAAGAGAAATAAAACAACATGCCTTTCCAGCACTTCCCACATTTCTAAAAGCAAGTAAAGTCACAAATAACATGAATTAAAGATAATTTTAATTAGACATCTCAGTACGTATTCATTTCACAACCTTTCTATGGAGATTTAAGCAGCAGGGAAAACAATCACGTACACTAAAGCTTCAGTAAGCTGTTTCATGGAACCAACTAGTAAATCTAAAAATACTACTGCTTTCCTCTATGAGAAACTGAAACAAAGAACTTCACAAAAAACACCATCAAGATGATTTTTTTCTGATCTCTTCATCAGCAAGCCTGCCTACCTGCCAGAGAGGGTCCTTTTGCTCAGGGAATAGTTCAAAATACTTGTGAGCCAGCTGAACCGGAGGAAGAGTTTGCAGTTTCAGGTTTGTCCAGGTATGAACAAAGTTGGCCAGATTCACAAAGGTGTACAACCCCAGGCGGTCGTTTCCGTAATTAGACAAATGTGTCATGAAGATGCTAATCTTTAGAAAACAAAACAAAGAAAGCAGACGTTGACTCCTTGTATCCCTAGATGGCAGTGTAACCACAGATAATATAAATTTAATTTGCATTTTGCTCTTATTTAGAGCTGCAAGACTTTGATCACATTCGTGTAGACCTTACTATCCTTGCTCTTTGTTGAATTACATCCTCCCCTTCTCAAGTCGACTCAATGCAATCAATGAAGAAAATTGTGGAATAGGTACTGAGCTCTGTGTGAACTAGGATATGCAATCCTACCCTGAGGTTGTACAATATTTACATAATCTTTATGTAAATTTACTCAATGGAGAATAAAGCAAAAACAATACCCACAGTTTTACTTCAAGTGGAATACAAATGCAATATTAAAAATGTGAATTCTGTTTTCGTGGAAGAGTAAAGAAGTCAGAGACCAAGAGGACAGCTGACCTCTATTGCTGTGATTTAAGTCTTGTTGCTCCAACTTCAAGTTTTGTAGGATAAGTAGCTCATCTCTTCTACAAAGCTATTCTGCAGCACTGAGCAGATAGTTGAATCATACGCAGAAACAAACAAAAAAATTCTGAAACCCGACTGAGTACTTTCAAATAATTGTGCATAAAATACTCCCAAATAATAATAATTTAAAAAAAGCTCAATATCCCATCAGTTGTAAGGCTGCTTGTATTTTGCTCTTCCAAAACCTTATTGTGAAATTGCTACTCAGATAAATCCTCCCTGCTACCTCCCTTGGTCCAAATGCACTCTCACACTCTCAATGGAAGCAATGCTTGCCGTGAAGGTTTCTCAAAGAAGGACATATTTCGATGCACGTAAACCGCGCTGATGAGCGGAGCAGGAATACACAGACAGCAAGATGGTCTCTCAGGGACTGGGGAAGGGCTGAAGACTGAAACCTCTGTTTTGCAAAATGATCCATTTTCAAAGTAATTTTTCACTGATGAAATGGTCCATTCTTACACTAAAATCTGCAAACCCTTGCTACTCTAGCAGGGATTTTTTTTTTTCCCCCAATTTTTTTTTAAAATAGGAGAACTCTCCCAAGACAAATTCTCCAGACTAATCTCCATTAAAAAATTAGAAACATAACTCTTTTTATAAATAAATCTGCTAATGCCATGAATGGGCAATTTCTATTTAAAGTATAACTTGATGTAAGCCACTTTAAAAAGAAAAAGGCTTATCATGGCCATAATTCTGAAATTAGTTCAGGAACTGAAGTTAATCTTTTGTAAAGGAATTCCAGCCTTCAATTTAAAAAAGGAAAAAGAAAAGAATGAAAAACTGGAATCTACAGCTGTATTCTTCTGTTTCGGAGTATTTAAAACACTGGCTTCCTTTGATATAAAACGTTCAAAGCTATTGAACTTCTATTTTTGAACACCTAACTGTAACACTACAGAGTACTTGCAGGGAATGGACACAGAAAATGTGTTTTATTAATAGTATCATTTGGTGACACCTCTTGGCTTATAAAGTAAGCTTAGGGCTTCAGTTTGTCTGACTCAAGTAAAATTAGAAGATATACACTGCTAAATCATTAGGATACAATCTTTCTTTTCAGATAGGACTGAGATGGAAAAAAAAACCCCACCCTCCCCTTTAGGCAACCAATAATAAGCATTTTGCCAAAGTACAACCTTTTCAAGTTTCCTTTTTTATTTCAGTTCTCAAAGCAGGAACAGACCAGCCATAGAACTACGTTGTTCTCAACAAAGATACAATCAGAGGGTTTCCATAAAAAAGGTTAACTTGTTTTCCTGACAGCCTCTTTCTTTCTTACACGTGGGTTGACCTCTGACATTTATAATGTCAGTTCACCTCCTGGCAACTCCTCACCTGCCAACAACTACAGCACTGCACTGGAAGAAAAAGCGAGAGAACTTGAAAAGATTGCTAGTTTGGGGAAAATATGTACTATTCTTTCCCTGAAGGGAATATCACTGTAATTTTAAGAATGTCAGAGTGGAGGCTGAAAAATTGATCGGACGTATCATCATAAATAATTTCCACCATATGAAACTGTGTCAATGAAGGGGAGAAATGTATCAGAGACCTTAGTTCCCATTTTACAGTTATTTTTTTAAGTCAAATACTTTATGGTTAATTATTTACAACAAAAAGAAAGGTGATCAAGTGCTGGTTTAAAACATAAATGACTAAATCTTGTAAAGAAGTCCAGACTTAGTGTAACCAAATATATGATCTAATATACAACTTTACATTGTAGAAGAGGTCTCCTTTACTTCTGTATGGCATCAAAAATATTACAGATCAGCTGAGACTATCTTCCAGGAAAATCTGACCAGAAGTTTTTCTCCTCCTGTTGATACTGTACAAACAAATTCCTAGTAAAATCACTACCATTACCTGTGTAAAATTAGCAAACTGCAATCCTGTGCTTCATAAACAATGAAATATTGCTGATCCACGGCCTAATTCACCTGATCTGACCTGAGAAGTACTTACTCTTGCTTTCAGCTGCAAAAGTTCTTTACAGGCTAAGCTAGCAGCCTGTGTAACTAACAGGAGCGTGATGCTGCAATGGCTGCATTTACATTTCTCTGAGAATGATCTTGGACCACTGTACACACCAGGGATCCCTCTGAGAGGTGGCTTACAGCACGTGATGCCAACCTGCCAGCCGCTCTCTCCGACTCCAGGGGCTTTCCTGCGAGTTTGTCGACAACAGCTATGCAGCCACGGCACTGGGAGAGATGTATAAGCTGATCCTCCGGTTTCCCTGGCTACAAGGAGAAAATGATACCCAAGTGCCATTTTGAGGGATGGCACCTTGGCGCTGGCCCAGCTGCAAGGGATGGTGTGTTGCTACCCACTTCCCTGCTTTCCTACCGAGCTGTGCAGAAGGACGGAAACTCGTATCATTACCCTTCTGTTTGCAGGTGTGCAGTTTCACACCAAGACAAAACATAATTATTACTTTTTGCCTTCCATATTGAGATATGATGCTTTGTTTTGCTCCATCATACCACATTCTGTTTCATTCAAACAACTTCTAACTAATGAGAATGATTAGCCTTTCTGTGCCAACTAATAGTTAGCACGCTATGCTATTAAAGATTTATTCTCTTAAAACCACAGATCAGGAGATATAAAAGGAATCCTTTGTGGGCATCTCTGAAGACTAGATCTAGTAAATAACACTGTTTGTTCAATAATCTTGCACCTCTGGGAAATACTGTAAAATATAAATAGAGCTTCATATATTTCTTTATTCCTTCTTCAAAAGGGAAGCAACTGTGAATGCATTTATATGTACTCTAACAAGCATTTTAGCCTCCCTTTCAGTTAAAAAGAGCTTATTGGATTTTATTATTTCCACCCCTCTTCTAAAATAATTTCTTTCAGGGCATCTCAGCATTTTCTTTATCTCAGTGCGAGAAGGATCACCCTTTTTAGCTATTCCTCATAAACAAACTATCATCTTGGTTGCACTTCAGTGCACACTCTCCACAGGATTTAATATCTTTCATGAGGGGACTGAAATGGAACGCAGGCAATTTTTAAAATGATGGTTTGGGACTAAATCTGGCCTCTGGGCAGCAGCTCCTTTCTTGTTCCCACCCATCTTTGGATCAGAGTAGCAAAGGTACTTCTCTCTGCCTTCTCACAGAGCCTTATAGGCAGCTGTATGACCTGCTCCTTTCAGCTTCTCCTCAGCATTTCTGCACTCCTCCTTCCCCAGAATGAAAGGGCAGAGGGGTATTTCTGTTTTGCTCTCTCCTTCCCAGTCCCTGATTTTATGTGGGATTCTGACTAACACTGCAGAGATGTAGGGA
>NW_009205124.1:21412-73267 GCF_000690835.1 Fulmarus glacialis
ACAAGCACTCAGGAGAAACAGCTTTTATCTTTTTGAATGCTCATTCTGTGCTGCGTATTTCCTTACTACGACGACATTTCCCAATTAGAGGCAACAGCTTCTAGGTCAACAAATTAAGAGTTGAGACCAAGATTGAGTTGCTGCTAATAAATCACATGTATCAGGAAAAGATGAGCCAGCATGATCTAATTTATGTATCAAGAACAGAAAAAATTATAGATGCTTGACAAACAATATACAGAAAATGAAAAAAATGCAACAAGTTACCCAGCTTCTAGCGATGGATGTTATTTTAGCAGGCTGGATATTTTAAAAAATATTGCTCACTACAAAATCAGCAGTATTAGGATGCTGCACCTATTAAAATTATACAATAAGGACACTACTAGCTTCTACAATCTTGATAACAGTCCTGACAAAAACAGAGGCGGCTGCCTCCCTAAGGAATGACATTACCCTTTCATTCCCAAGCGTGAGAAGCCCCTCTTACAGCTGCTGGCTTGTGCCATGTTTGCGTTCCTGGCTTCTTCCCCCTGGAGTCAAGGGGTCTCTATTTTTGGAAAGACAGACATGAGAAGAACCATTCAAGGATAGTGGGAAAGACCTTTCTTTTTTTCTTCTCCTTACCAAGCTCCCTGTGAAGGTCTGGAAGGATGAATTATGAAGTTTCTCTATGTTGGGACAGAAATTATTTATGGTGAGCAAGACTAGCTTCTCTGATGGAAAACAGCAGAGTAGATATCTTTGTGCTAGGCAACCTGCAAATATTCCCACTCCCTTCCATATATCCTGATAAGCAAAATGTACCTTGCTTCATATTCAAACTCCACTTTACACAAACATTTTGCAGGTGAATAGGTTGCACCTACACCTCACTATTATTCTTCTTCATACTTCTTTTCTGTTTATACATCCTTAATGGTGTACTAAAGGAGGACTTTTCCATTTGGTTTCAGTTACAGTAATAATGCAGGAAAGAAAGCAGAGTGAAACAAATTAAGCACAAAAGCCTCTAGAACAGTAAAAAGCCTGTAGAACAGTAGTCCACTAAGCCAGTGGTCTCCAAATTTTTTGATGGCGCGCACCTAACAGTAAAATTTTTTTGAGCATGCACCCCCAATGTATGTATATTTATTTATAAATTATACACTTCTAGTACTAAAGTTCCAGTATTTTCTCCCCACACCCAAATAGATCATCTTGCGCACCCCCTGGGGTGCACATACCCCAGTTTGGAGACCACTGCGCTAAGCTGTCAGGATCGGACTGTAACCCAAGAGCAGAGCGAAGACTCCCCTTCCAGAGGTTAACTGTACCCTCTTCGGCAAGCATCAGGGAAGTGGAGGGAGGACTCAGACTTGCAGTGACATTGATGTTGTTAAAAAGATTTATTATTATTTTTGCATTTTAAATATGGAACTAGAAGAGTTAGTATAATAAAAAATTGGTAATAACCATTTCTTATGGAGTGGGCACATCT
Organism: Fulmarus glacialis; assembly: GCF_000690835.1. NCBI lineage: Eukaryota > Metazoa > Chordata > Aves > Procellariiformes > Procellariidae > Fulmarus > Fulmarus glacialis. The sequence goes on from NW_009205124.1 coordinate 22,893, forward strand.
TTCACTTTTTTTTACCATATATAAAACTATTGCAGGCAATCCAACTTAACTAAATTCATACTTTTAAACCAGTCATCAAGGTACTTTTGTCATGGGCACTGTGTCACCCTCCAATCTGTGCAACAACATTAAAAGGCAGCATTGAGGCCTCCCAACTCAATGAAGTTAAGCACAACACTTTAAGATGAAGTTAAATTATGATTGACAATTAATTAGGTGATCGCTGCTAGGCACTAGAAGCAGATGCATTACCAATTTAGTATATTGCTGATATTTTAGCTACTGAACAAATGTTTACAGGCCGCAAGAGTATGTCTAACTCTCAAAACACCTATATTCCAATTAATTTGGCATTGTGCACACCCTGTTTGCAGTTCTGATATTGTCTCCATGTTACTCAGAAGAGTTTTGTTTCAGGTATTCAGAAACTCAGTAACAGCTGGTTTTGCTCCATTAGACTAACAAAGTGATAGAATAATGAATTAGATGGTACTCTATGCTTGCATATATATTTCTAATAGTTGAAAGATACTCCTTTTAGACCTGTATGCTACCAGAAAAGCTGTGTTCAATTCCACCACAGAGAGATTCCAGCTTGCAACTGCCTTTTTTGTGCTGAAGCTGTCCTGCTGGTTTCACAGCTGCCATGGACCTATCCACTTGCAAAGACAGCAAGGCAACTACTTGAATTTGATTTACATAGCAGTGGCTCCACTATAAATATAATGGAGCCAGGGAAGATTTATAAGATCAAAGAAAATTACGTACTTGGTGTAGTTCTGAATTATTAATCTGACAGTTAGGAAACCTGAGTTTATTTTCAGCTGTTGCACAAACGTTTTTTGCCTTTCTCTGTAAATTGCTCATTACCCTTGTGACTCGATTTCCCAATTGGCAGTACTGTCCCAAAAGACTTGCTTCACTAATAGTTGTAAACCGCTTGTACAGGGCTTTCCATTTGAGAATTTTGAAGAATGGCAAAGTTTTCTTATTGCCCACAATTTCAATGCATTTATTGTACACTGTTACAAGGAATCACCTCCAATTAGATAGCTAATCCCATCAGTTCCACAGTCTTTCCATGCTGCCTGTTCATTTAAGGTTTTTTTTTAATATTTTCTCTATTCCATCCACAAAATACCAGACACTGGCTTTTATGGGTGGGTTTTGAAGAACAGACAGGAAGGCAAGGAATACTTGTATTTTGCAGTCAAACAAAATGCTAGGCAAAACTGACTTCCCCCTTGCCCCAATTCATGGCAACATCCCAAACTATTGTTGGAGTTCCCAAGAGTTCCTAAAACGGGCATGAGAGGACATGGAAGAGATGGAACTGTTGCCTTTCCCACTCACCCACGAAGTGGGCCAAGCCTGACCACCTGAACCGGCCCACGGGAGAGGCCAGGCTATACTCCCAACGGTGCTACCGTGGGATGCCGACAATGATCCCCACACATCAGAGCTCAGACAGGTACCTGCACATCAGTGCGCTTCTCAACACATTTGTCATCTTTCCTGCCTCTCACACTCAGTACAATTAAATATAAGGTTGTGCAAAGCGGGACAGACAGAAAGGGAAGATTTGAGCCTGAATGCCTCTGTTTTTGTATTTTTCTCTGTAGTCCCAAAGCCTGACTATTCATCTTGTTCAGGGTCACATTAAGATACACTAGGTTCTGCTGATGCTCATATAAATCCTCTCATTTTCAGTGCTAAAGGAGATAATTTTTCCCCTGCTGCAAGTCAATTAGCTTAATAACAGTTCTACTCAGTGTAACTTGGGAGAGGTAAAAATTAGAGGAAAATAATACTTAGAACTGAATGCATACAAAGATCACAATTATTTTAAGATCAATCAAACACAGGGCCTAAACCATTAACAGTCTTCCCTCTTGATCAGTACTGCTGTACAGTACAGAGAACACACAGCTGGCTACACATTAGGTTCATTGTTGGGCTGTCAACCATTTGAAGGCTTTCACCAAATTCCTCTCCACAGGGCATTTTCCTTTTTCTTTAGATCTGTAGACACATAGTACTTTGTAAGGAAGTGCATGTAAGTGCACGTAATGCAATTACTGTATTCTGTTCTGTTTGTTTTTCTCAGGGGCAGAGAAGATATAGAAGATTTAATGAATCGTTGTTTTCCCTTAAACGTTCATCTTGTAGGATAGCAAAGCTCCCGAGCTGTATCTTCCATAGTCCAAAGGATATTTTAGGACTGGGTTATGTATGCCTTCTACAAAGTTAAACCGAGACACCTTAACTTTTACTGATCCCACCAGAAAAGGAGAAGCATACAATATTGTTTTAGACCATGTCCCTCATCGAAGTTGCAGTCTTATATTAAGAAAAAATGGGTTTACTAGATTACTTGGATTTTAGAATCAAAATATACCTTCCACATGATCATTTGAAAACTTAACCAAACAGATTAACAAATTGGAATAAACTTTAGGAATAAAATCTAAAGAACTTGTAGAAAGCAGATGAGATATACTCCATTTCATATTGTTGATCTGCTTCATGAATTTTATTTTTATTATTGAAACTTTGCACTTAGAAAAACAGTAAGCTTTTCCATATAAAAAAAAAGAATAAAACTAGTAGGTCTGTCCTGTGTTTGGCCTATTTATCTAGTGCAGCATGCTGTCTATAGAAGCAGATGGCATCAGAGATATGTATGAGGAAAGTACAGGATACTCTACATGGGAGTATGGGAGCTGGGAGATGTGTGAAAAACAATCTATGAAAGTCTTCCCTGCTTTCAAGGGTTACATAAAGCATGGAAGTTTATATGGAATCCATGTCTTACTAACTACTACAGGCATGAATATCCAATCAAATTTAATTCTGTATTTCAAATCTTGATAAGTTCTTGATGTCAAAAACTCTACCTTGGAGGAAGCTCCTGATGCAATTCTCATTGAAATTCTCATCCTCATTTAATTGACTATCCTCTGGTTTTCTGTTTCAAGACAGGTAACAGGAATTCATTGTCTAGGCTCTTCATGCAATTTCATAGTTGTTTCTGGTTTTCATTTCTCTTCAAATATGTCATGATCATTTTGATTTCTCTTCAGATTGGAGTCTTTCTCAGTCCTTCATAGTCCTCTTCAGTCAACTGCTTCCAGTTTCGCACATGAGATTGAGTCTGCAGAGTGTTCTGGATAAACTTGTACCATGGATTTCCACAACATCATTATACAACACTCTGCATTATTTTCAACTCTATTCCTTCCATAATGTGTCAATGCCTTAGAGAATAAGGAACATGGATATACCTACGTATTATCCCACTAATAGGAATGACAATGGGAAGGAACTGAGAAAAATCCCACTGACTTTGCTGTGCAAAATGTGCAGATCCAAATGTTAAGATTATTGATTCATGTACATTCCACAGAATCCAAATATACAAACTCACAGGTAGGAACCTTTCTCTTCTGTTACTGGGATATAATACGCTCTTCACAATAATGCCCTTTTAAATTGACTTAATATAAGCAAGTTATTTCATAGAAGAGTGAACTCATTTTCTTACTGTCTGTGTAGCACAGAGTAAGCTAACACACCATTTGCATTAACTTAGGTTGCTGGTCGTGCAGCCTCAAGGAGAACAAGAGCTGTTCAACATGTTTGCCTCTTACTCGGTAGCCTCCATCAGCCCGGTGGGACAGGCGAGTGAATTTAAAGTGTTCATCTGACAATAGCTGCTCTAATAGCTCATCTCTAATAGCTGCTCTTATGGGAGAACGTGAACATCATTAGAGAAAATGCTGCAATATGCAGTGCTGTCCTTAGCAGAATCCTGTTCCAGTCACAATTTTTACTTTTCCTGGAAAGATGAAGGGTGTATAGCCTTTATGTTTATCTATTATTGTAACATGTATAGCTATTCACGAAGACAGTCAGATTTGTTATGTTTCTGTTAATGATTGAACAGTACTGTTACATATCCAACAAATAATTTTGCAATAGATAGCCTTAGTCACTCGATAAATCAAGTTTTGGTACTTAAATCCATTGAAACACATATGCGAGCTAAAAGAAGCTCATTTGTAACTTAGATCTCTGAAAATTTTATTATATCAGTGCTTTTTGAACTGTTTGGGTCTCAGTTCTTACTTAGCTTATTTTATTGTACATGGCCAGCAGGAGGAGGGAGGTGATCGTGCCCCTGTACTCGGCCCTGGTGAGGCCGCACCTCGAACACTGTGTTCAGTTTTGGGCCCCTCACTGCAAGAAGGACACTGAGGTGCTGGAGCGTGTCCAGAGAAGGGCAACGAAGCTGGTGAAGGGCCTGGAGCACAAGTCTTATGAGGAGCGGCTGAGGGAACTGGGGCTGTTTAGCCTGGAGAAGAGGAGGCTGAGGGGAGACCTCATCGCGCTCTACAACTACCTGAAAGGAGGTTGTAGCGAGGTGGGGGTCGGTCTCTTCTCCCAAGTAACCAGCGATAGGACGAGAGGAAATGGCCTCAAGTTGCGCCAAGGGAGGTTTAGACTGGACATTAGGAAAAACTTCTTTACTGAAAGAGTGGTCAGGCCTTGGAACAGGCTGCCCAGGGAAGTGGTGGAGTCGCCATCCCTGGAAGTATTTAAAAGACGTGTAGATGAGGCGCTTAGGGACATGGTTTAGTGCGCATGGTGGTGTTGGGTTAACGGTTGGACTCGATGATCTTAGAGGTCTTTTCCAACCTTAATGATTCTATGATTCTATGATTCTATGATTCTATGTTCCACATCAGCTACCTACAGAAACAATGGATATGGCACAGACAGGTAACTAGTACAGACATATTTTCAAAAAGAAGCAATATGGATGTATGTTCCTATATGGATGTAGTTGCAGATGAGGAAAAATATACAGTAGCAGACAGAAAGAAATATTCAAATAGTTTTTATAAAGGCATGTTCAGTTCAGCTATGTTTAGTTTGGCTTGGTTCTTAGGTCTAATTATTTTCAGGGCAGTTCAGAAGTATTGATAGAGTCTTGTCAGTATTGATAGAGATTTACTAGCAAACCTGAGAAGAAATGATACAGTTGATGGCAGTGTCTATACCTACCCTTATCATTATATATAGCTCAAAATCTAATTGCTCACTTCCTTTATCATTTACAAGACATATTTAGGAGACTGGTACAATTTCATTGTAAAAGACGTTTAACAGAAATTTGTTCTATTAATCCAAGAACTTCACTGAATATTGCAGACAGAGATAGATGAATCTGAAGTCACTGAAGATTATAAGAAGTTTATCAGGAAAAATACTTGTTAAAATGTTTTAAAGTCAGTATAGTGCTAGGAAAAATAGTAACAATGCAAAATAATAAAACAGAGAGCTCTCTGACTGGATAAGATACTCATCATTAAAGACTTCTACAATGCATGTTTTTCTTGTGGCTTTGTTACAGAATTCCCTGGCTAAATTAGTGCAAGTCACACGACCTCCCTCTTAGCCAATTATTCAACCAATAATGTGGGGAAAATAATGCCAGTGTATGAATAATACAGGGTTGCTGAAGGTTTCTTTTCTTTTTCTTTTTTTCTTCTTCTTTTTTTTTTTTCTCCAAAACATTTTGTGCAAGATCCTGATATAGTACGATCTCGCCTAAGGGCCGCTGAAGTCAGCAAAATCTTTAACGGAAGACAGACATACAAAATATTATTGGAAAAGTAGATAGTGTGTTATATTACTACTTAGGCTCTTTTTCAGCTTGGTGGCATTTCAGCATTCTAGATGCCTTATGAACACAACGGGCATAGCTGTCAAGATCACTTTACAGCCACCATCAGATCGCAATCGAACCAGCCGTGTGGGGATATAAATGCATACCACACAAATACAGCTTGCCAACCACAAGATTAGCTACTCCAACAAACCAACTCTTAGTTCCCATATAAAATATAACTAGCAGAGATCATTTGCAGAGCAGGATTTCTGATGCTTTTCTTACGTGCAGGACTTCTGACTGTACAATGCCCTGGGAACAAGGCAATAATGCTGGTTCTCATGTCAAAAGCTTACAGATGCACATATGGTCCTATGTTTTTTTGTGGTTTATTCTGCAGATTGTGGTTGATCTAGCATACTATAAGGAAGCAGAGTCTCTCTTGTGAATAGCTACCATTACACAGCCAAACCGCAAAGAAATTTTGGGCTTTATTCTTAGGGGCATTTATTTCAGTGTAGGGTACTCAGTTTCTAAAGCCTCAGCCTAGTAACTTACACCTCAGAAACTATATTCACTTAACATCAGTTACCCAAATTAAACCAGGAAATGTAATTAAGGCCTTTGTTAAGATTTACATTTAATTTACACCCACATTTTCCATTTCTGGAAACTAAATGTTTATGTACTTATTGTTGAGACAATAGTTATTTAGCTGACACTGTAATGATTCCTAGGCAATGTTTCTTCTTTGTAGTTTTACATCAGTGAAAAATAACGTTTAGAAAATGCCTCATAATGGAATTTTTGCATCCTCTGAAAAGCTGGGTGTTTCACATTAAAAAATCCCAGCAATTTTAATGAAAATACAGGAGAGCTTATGAAATCCAAAATGCCACTTCATAATTAGACAAATTCCTACTTAGTTTTCATTTTAATGCCTAATCTTTGCCCAACTCTGACTTGCAAATTATGCTACAAATATATGTAATACTTAACTCAAAGATGCAAACCCTAATCTGTAAATTGATTACATGCCAGGCTAATGCTTAGAAATTTAGAAACTGTTTATAAGCAGATATTTAAACCCAGACGCATTATCTTTTCAAAGGCACTCCTTAAAAAGGATTGCAACAATTTGTCTTGGGCAAGTTTTGGCCTAATACTCATTTACAGTTGTATTTAGAAAACAGTGCATTTAACTTCTATTCTTTTAGCCTGTATTGTATTGGGGATATCCTATTTCTCAGAACTACATGATCATACAGTCTACATTGCAATGCATAAATCAAAGATCTATCTGTAATATATAAAAATACATTCGTTGTACTCACATTCAAGGATGTTAGGCAGGCATGATCAAACTTCTAAGACTGATACCAATAATCATGATTGTTTCACTGCTTATCTTTCTTCCCCTCCATTCTCTTCACTCTTTTCATTTGAAAGGCTTACGCCTTGAGCAGCCATATTAAATTTTGCTGTTTCCCTACTGTTGTAAGATGGTAAAATAGCTTTTGGCTAAGTTGTGGCTGTGTTTCAATATGGAATACAGTTTTTCCTGACTCAAAATGTTGTTACTATATGTCTTTCTCCAAGTCTCATTTGTTAAGCTAGTAACTCTTAGCTAAAAATCCATATATTGCCAAAGCATTGCTATGGTACCAATACCCTCCATCCAAGGAATTTTTCAGGTTTCACCTCTGTTAACGTGCTGTACCTGAAATGACACATATCAAAGTTAGGACTGGGACTACTGCCATCCTCTAGAAGGGAGACCACATGTGTTGTGAGGAAGTGAAGTTTTTATTTCCTAATTCTGCTATGTGAACATGAAAAAGGAGAACAAAACACAGTAACTGCTCTCAAAGAACCAAAACAATAGCTTGAAAGAATCTGAGGCTTGAAAAATAGACCTGCATATAAATTGCTGAAGTAGCTGACAGAAGCTTTTTCCCTTTGGACTTCCATTAAACTATGGAAGATTAAAAAAGGGCACAAAAATATTTAGGCTATTATTCCAAAGGATTTGAGTGGAAATATGTTTTGTTCCCTTTGGTGTTCTGAAAAAATGAGTCCTAGTGATTACATTTGTATAAAATAGGTAAATTTTATTTATATGTTTCATTTGGACTTCAGATGAAAAACTCACCTAAAAGCTTGTCTAAAAGGTCAGTTTTGATGCAACTGACCTAATCCCATGCCACTTTGAAGTAGTATACTGTTCCCTCCTGTCAGTATTCTGTAGTTTCATAGCCTCGTTCGTTGTTTATTCTTCCATTAAAGATAAATGAAAGGTTAAGCAGATATATTAACTATGTGGTTCATTTACTTGGATCTTTTCTTTGAAGCTGTTATGAATCAGCAACTGAAAATCCTCAAAACAGATTTAAACGCAAGCACTCCTTGCTCACAACTTTCTCAAACCAGTGAGTGTTCCCAACACTTCTGATCATGAATTTGACAGAGCAGGAAAATGGACTTCACCTGAGGTACTCGTCTCATAGTAATACCAGTTCTTAATGTTTGAATTCTTTTAAAAATTAAATCTCAGGGTTCTTATTTCATGCAAAAGTAAAGATGAACAAGAAAGGTTGCTACTACTGCATTACTAACAAAACAGTCATCAAGAAAAAGTAGCGGTTATCTTTGTACAACTAACAGAACATACATAATGTTAGATCTTAAAATAATTAACTGAAAAAGCAGAAGAGCTCACTGTGACTAACTGCTATTTGGGAGACTCAGCTGATTGGCCTTGAAGCATTCAGTAACTTCTCCTTTAAGTAATTTTTAAAAAAGATTTCAAAATTACACTGTACTTACTGGATTGAGAACCACTGTGAAGAACAACTCTCCTCCTTGAATACTTTTGTCTAGTTCCTTTGGGCCTCCAGGATACTCTTTATAGAAAATTGTGTGGGTGAATAAGCCACAAGTTTGCCTAGGAAGCACCTGGATTTATTTAAAACAAAACAAAACAAAACACGATTAAAGAGAAATTCACGGAACAAAAATGCTTATACTTTTAATGAGAGAATAAATGCCAGGTAAGTGATAACTGATAGTGTTCCGTTGTGATAATTGCTGGGTAGATTTGGCATCACAACTTTGCCAGAAGTCAATAATGACCTAGTTGAATTAATACACTGGCAGATTAATAATTAGTACTTACTGAAAGAAACAACATTTTTATTATCAGTGAAATCGTAACGTCCAAAAATTCATCACATTTTATTTGAAACTGGAGATTGAACTCAATGAATAAGTTATAATTCAGCAACCTCCTCAAACTAATTTTGTCCGTAACACCAGACTTCAAATACTTAGTGTTAGGATCAAGTCATCAAAGATTTCTAAAATTTTAAAATAATTTGAAACATAATCTAAAATATTATCAGTCTGTATTGTATTAATCAGTTCCACTCTTTATTTGAAATATGGCTTTGTTGTAAATTTAAACTGTAATTTGAAAGTAAATTTTTTTTTTTTTGGCTTAGGCATCACCACCAATAATAATTCTACTCTGACACATGACGAATTTTGGCGATAATGCTCACATTATAAGAAAGATTTGCTTCTCAATTCAACTGTGCTAGTTTTGTAAGACCATTTGCAATAAAAAGTAGCATAAACAAATGCATGTATTTTTAAAAACAAGCAAAGAACAAGTCTTTTGAATAGGAAGAACTAATAAATGCAGTTAGGTTTTCCACTAGAACTTCAAAATATTTTCTATCAACTTCAGAAAATAATTTGCTGGAGAGTATTTCAATTATGTCTATTTTTTATGGAAAATCAACAGCTGAGTATTGATGTTCATGTATAATTTTTAAACTGGGATTGTTCTCAAACATTTTAGTGCAATTTAGAACATTTATTATATAATGGCTTAAACTTTTAAAGCATACAAATCCCTTACTTGACATAGAGTGTGATTTTGTAGACACTTGTTTCTTGTCGTTTCATTTCTCAACATCTTCTTTGTAATGTACAGGATACTGTGACCACAGACAGTAAATTCTGTGTTTTCAGAAAATGTATGGAATCTGTGCGTTTGCTACAAACTTGCATATACTTTTTAAAAACCTTTGGATTTCACTGATGAAATATGAGAACAATTCTTCACAGAGGCAGGGAATGAAGTTGTACTGGATGGGAAATGCTCTGGCAAATCTTACACAACAATTTTATTACTGAATGTATTCATCACTATAAGCCTGCAGATGTAAAATATTAATGCATTTGCCCTGGAGAACTGAAAGCTCGAGACTCCCAGAACAGGTGGTTTTATACAACTGTTCTTGGAGACAGATTTTTGGCCCCAGTGTCCTTGTGTTAAATCTCATTATGTGTCTTCAAATGACATGTTTTTACAAAAATTTATGAAAGAGATTTTTGGGGATTCTGAGAGTCAATCATTCTTCCTCAAATGCTTCACGTACGCTGAGCATATCCACAAAGCCATTATTTTACATGCAGCTATCGCTTGCAGGAGAAAAAAATGTAGCTCAAATCTGCATGGTGTCAATTTTTTTCCTGGATGTCTGGAGATCATTGTAGTTTGCTTCATCCAAAAATAGATCAAAACTTTAAAATATTATTATTTTGCTTAGAAAAGCAGCACCGATAGTAACTCGAAGACAATACCAGAATTCTGTTATAAGTTAAGTGGTGGTCTTGCGCTAAGGTACTCCAAAACTGCTTGTTGCAGCCAGAGGTATAACACAGTACACACACTGGGATCTTTCCCATTCACTGCTCTCCTACATGCTCCAAAAGAAAGTTACTCGAGAACATACCATCAAGTATTTTGGAAAGTTGTTTTGAAACACTTCTAAGATAATAATGACAATATGTGAATCAGAAATAGCCTATGCCCCAGTGATCAGATGGTATTAGCATAACGCCTTCCATGTCAGTTGTGTATAACCCCTTTTGGCAAATACTGCTGTCAGTGAACAACACTGTGAATTATGTAATACAAAAAAATTGTGAGATTTGACTTGTGGCTGCCTCAACAGAGCAGCTTCATAGCCTGGAGGGGGCTGTGGTGTGTGTATGTCTTCTTTCCCTCCAATCTTCTGAGTGTTTGCCCTGCATCCAGACTGATCGCCTGGGCCCAAAGCCTAGCTGTGGGGTTAAGCCACAGTGCAAGGCACAGTTCACATTTCTGTATGGCAGGAAGCAAAACGAGGGCAACAGTGCACCGTTCAAATGGAAGAAAAAAAATATTTATGCACCAAGATCCAGATTCTCAGATGGCATAAACTGGCAGCACTCTTTTGCAGTTAATGGTACTATGCAAATGTAAAACCTGCTAAAAATCTAACCAATAATATTCCGTTAAAAGATGCAAAGTTGACTTTTTCCTTGAGATCTCTGAACCAATATTAACAGTAGGACTAGAACAGTTAACAGCCTGTTAACTGTTAACAGCGGGGTGCCTGGAGGCCACCTTCATCAGCAGTAACATCATCAGCAAGAGACTGATTTTAATTAACAAGATACTGTCAAATATATCTTGGTCCTTATGCACAGCAATATGTGCTTCTCACAATACGAACTTTCAGGATACCATGCTTTTCCACTTAAAAATAAATTGTTCATAAAATGGTAGAGTGGTTGTAATATGAACGTCACAAATACAACTCACCATGATATTTTTGTGGATGAAGCCTCGTCTATACCTTGCAGGCTTCAGATGTGGGTATTCTTCTGTGCTGGTAACTCTGATATTCCAGACCTTTTTCCAGGCATCATAAAGTTGAACATGTACCGGATAGACTCCAGAATGGTGTGGAGCCACTGCATAGCCCAAGTCAGTTGGAATACCATGTTCCTAAAACATAACAGAACAATGACTGCTTTCAAAAATTTAAGAAACTTGATGTTTTGGCATTTCTCAAATCCTGTTCGTGACAGATCAAGAACAGGTCTGAAATGCAAATAATGGTTATACCAGAATACACAGATATGTAAGGGAGATGGCAGCATGGTGATGAAATGAGGGATTTTAATACAAAAGCCTTTTTAATAAATATTTTTATGAGTATGTAGGGAAGCGTGATATAGATGTATTTTACGTTGATTTCTTCAATCTACATTAAACAGAAAGCTACCCTCTTTCAAGTTCTTGCAAGGAATTTGCTCGCACACTAAGAATTCAGAGAGAAAATTACTGGCACATATTCAACACAACATGTAGTAGTTGGCAGTTACAATAACAGAAGTGTGATTTCCACTACATGTCCCTACACAACTACTTGGATTGTTAGCTGAATTTCACAGAGAGTCACTGCATTTTCCCTCTAGTCCACTCAAAACATAAAACCATATTAAAAAACCAGCTTAACCATTTTAGTGTCATATTAAAACAGGAGAAAAGATAACCACTTGTAAAATTCTGAGGATAACAGGCAGATGTTGTAGACTAACCCCTTTTGTAATACATCTCCTATTTTTGCAGACTCCTGTCATTTATCTTGTTTACATACTGACCTTGCTGGTATTACCTGCTCTTGACATTCAATATATTTTCTTTCCAGTTTCTGGTTTCCAACATACTCTAATGAATTTTGACACCTTTTCTCCTTTCTTTCAGGTTACTTTTCAAAGGAACAGTATATAGCAGATACTTCTCTGATAGTCTGATTAGCAGAATACACTGTCCATAAGATGATGTTGCAATGATTTATGAAAACTGCCTTTGCACAACCTTTGAATTCTGTTTAAGAGTTTTTTATATTGTTCGTATTTGTACAGTCATTCACCATATTTTCTAATCATACTTTGTGTGCAAAGGTAAGAGTTGGTTGATACTTCGGTCTCTTCCTTTGAATAAACTAGTTACTTAGGAATATGAAAAACTAAGTCTTTATCTCAAAGAAAAATGGGTGCATGACCTTAGTAAAATCAACTTTCTTCATCTTTTCTAGAGGAGGGCTGGACTACTGCAGGAAAGCTAATGTAAAAAAAAAGCTTAAATAGTCAGGATTCAGTATTAGACGCATCTTATAATTTAAATATGACAACTTTACTAACAGCTCAAAACAAAGCAAACTCACAAAAAGGAGCATTTGCTTCTCCTCTGGAAGAACATGAGAAATAAGACTTTAAAGATATGAAGCCTACAAGGGAAGAAAGCTATTTCTTCCTCATTAAAGGGCTACTTTGAACCTAGTGTAATGGTGTGTGTAACAGGTATGGTTTAATCACAGTTGAGAACCCTTATTTTTCTATACTTAAAAAACTGGTGAAATTATTATTTCCTTTTAGCAATTTATGGCACACATAATGGGGCATAAGATTTTACCACCCTGAGGCTGGTGCAGCTTTTGGAACTCTCATAAGGCCGTATCGCTCCTGGGTAGGATTCACACACCCCATCAGCGACGCCGCTGCACCCAGGGAGCGCGTCATCTGCTGGTTTACAGCTGGGGTGCACTATGTGTAATCTGCCAAAGTAGGAATGAGTAAGATCTGGCCTACTGGTTTTACTGCATGAGGAGATAAAAAATGGATGTGCCATCAGTTACACAGCTTTACACTATTTAATTGCATCGCAGATATTTCAATTGCTCTTCGTTTTATCTTTTCTACTTCCCTTAAGCATGCATAAACATCAGAAAGAAAAATCTTTACAGAACATGCAAGAAATTGCCTTCTCTAATGTCCCATTTAATCTCCTTCATTCAGCTATAAACAAATGTCTGATTTTTAAGGGTTTTTCCCTCAAGTTTTACAATATGCAGTAATAAATATGTAATTAAAATCTTTCATTCCAATAATGAGCCTATCATCTTCAATGTATCAGTGTCTCCATTATTTCTTAGTGACTGTAATTCCCAAGTTGAGCATTTCACACACAATATACACATTCAGTATGATAATGCATGAGGCATCAGCAATTTCAGCCTCTTTCAAAAAAGCAGGATACTTATCTTTGTTATTAATTTAAATGCTTTAAGCAAATGAAACATAATGAGTAGCTTCTTCAGACAAATAATATGTACTATGTATGGTGGTTTGGTTTGGTTTTATTGTATGAAATTAACTGTAGAGAAAAGGTAAGTCTGTGTCTCTAGTATCCTCAGACCTAAAGATCTGGTTTTATTTTTTCTTATATTCTCACTGAAACATTTTTTTTCAGAGCTTTGTTGTGAGTAAATAATTAGTAAAAGCAATGCTTTTCCAAACAAGTTTTTATAAAGCTGATCAAAAGGAATATATAGGATAGTATTAGGTATCACCACAGAAAAGCATCTTTGAAAATGTGGCACACTTCATTAATCCTAACATGCAGTGTTTTCATAAAGTCATTTGACACGTTTTGGAGTATTTATTCTTTCAGAAAACTGGATTTTTTCTAATCTAAACAATGGGTTATTTGGACAAATTTTTATTTAGGAAAATATTGAAATAGAAGAATTTTTATCTATACTGACTTTCCAAGATGGGAACATACTAATTCTTCATTCTGAAAGAATTTTTCCATTCAAAATTTTTCATAAAGTAATACAAAAAAATAAAACTTCAGTTGAGAAGGAAATCCAAACTGTACAGAAGCAGAATTTTCATAGCACAAAATAGAGTGATTGCAAAAAGCACTTTATCAAAACTTTCTTTTTTTTCAATTCATTTAGATTAAAACAAATTCTACAAGGATTGATTTTCCAACAAAATAGGAATAATGGTTCCTGAATACCTAAATTCAGTATAAAATGCAAAAATGTAACTCACTAAGGCAAATTTTTTGTTAAGGATCATCTGCTCCACCAGTGACGACTCATTGTGGAAGAGATGAGGCTGCATGTGACTCCACATATGGGGAAACCACCAAAACTCATCCACAGACCTCAACAACAGGTCATCCCCTTCATCTTCCTCCTCAGTGCCTGAAAAAACAAAAAAACAAAAAAACAAAAAAACTGAAGTAAAGTCTCTACTTTTATTATATTCTTACAAATGTTTGAAAATATAAGAAAGAAGTTAGCATAATAAAATGTGACCATTTAAAGTACTGAGGATTTTAAATGTTTCCAAGTACATATTCCTTTTCCTGAAGTAATTATAGCCAAGTAAATGGGAGCCCCATTTTCATGGCACCTTGAATGCATGGTACAACACTGTCCTCACATGCATGTGCTGTATCAGTAACATCAGCAGCTAAGGGATGGAATCGGAGAAACTGTATGCAAGACAGTTTAATACAGAGTATAAATGAAAATGTTGACAACTCTTTTCTGGTATTCCTTATCCAGACTAAATTCACTCTCCAGTCACTTTTATTTTTTTTTCGTTACCTATGATACGTGGAAGTATTTTTTCCAGCAGCCTTTTCAAAATACTATGCGTAATACAATTACTTTCTCTTCCCTGCTAATTCTTACCTTTCTGATCATGGCCTATTCAGGAGTTCCCAGAAATCTGCATCTTTGAAGAGACTTAAAGGGTGGCTGGAGCTCACCAAGTTATTTCTCAGGCCCCAAGCCTGCCTTTTCAGATGCTCCTCTGCCTATACCTAAGATGGCGGTGCGGGGAACAGGCCCTGCAGCCATTTCTAAGTGCGGCGCTGATGAAGAGGAATCACTCGGGCTGCAGCGTACAGCCCTGCTGTTCTCCCAGACCTCTTGTGCTGCAGCTGCAGCAGTAAATAAACCCAGTGGTGGGGCCTGTCCTCCGACCCTGAGCCGGCTGGCTGCTTTGACGCTCGTAAACTCTCCCAGCCTGCGAAAGAAGCAGCCTCACCCCAGCTACCCACTGGGATGGGCCCCTGCCCCTGCTCCCCCGGGTTGGGGGAGTGGGGGCTGGCCGGGACCCCAAGCACTCCAGAGGCCATTCGTGTAATCTGAGGGCAATGACAACATGCTCTTGGTGCTCGGGCCCTTGCCTCAGCTCCGTGTAACCTACTCGCAGAGATTCAGCCTGGGTATCTGACAGCACCTCAGGGATGGGAAGTGTCAGATCAGGACACTCCCCGCCCTCAGCCCCAAGCCCAGTGCATTTTTAATGACAGGCTAGCCCTGTCAAAGGCAGCCAAATTTAAATAACCCCTTAATGGGCTGCCATACAAAGATTGCATGAGCCGAGCTTTGACAACCTATAACTTAACACATCTTCATGGTGTGCCTGCTTTCTGCTTTCCTGATTGTTCCTACTCCTGCCAACAATCAACACAACTTGACGAATCCTTTCCCTCTCTCAGCATTTTGCAACATCTATGCTCCTTTTTCAGTCTGTTAGCCAAACGTTCAGCTCCGATGCTTTCTGCATCCATACGGCCATACTCTCACTAACCCTATATGCCCTTTGCTTTTTCCTATTTCCTTCAGCAAACCTTGTCTGACATACCTTCAACTGTTGTGATTTTATTCCTCATTACCTCTGAGGGAACTACAGCAGTGAATGAAAAATGTGGGCAGACATATGTAAAGATGTATCAATATTTGTAGGATCATTAGATTTTAGGACTTCACATGAGTCCATGGGGCCCTGTGTGATGTTCACACACTATTAAAGAAAGTGACAGGAGTGCCTAAAGGTCATACGATAGACAGATCAAGGAGAAGAAACCGTATCAAGAAAGGAAAAAAGCCACAGCGAGGGATGGGCTGTAACGGAGATAGGCTCAACTCATTCAGTTTACAGCCAGTAACTGGGTCAGTTTGTACTACAAACGCGCAATACCTTTGCCAAATTCTACTCAGCCAAAACCAGGAAACCCATGCGCATGTTCCCTCCAAAGCATCTGAACTGTCAACTGAGGCAAAAGAAATGGTCTGGAAAGTACTTCTGCCTGCTGAGACACTGGCAGGTGCCAAACTTGGCAGTCAGGATCATTTTGCTGGGCCATTCTAGGCAAAAGAAAGGGGAGGAAGGGATGGGAATGGATGGAGCAAGTGATGTCCTGAATGTGAAAAAGTTATGGCATCTCTAGTCTCTCTGAACTGTGCAGGTGACACCTGGATTGCAGGGGTGAAACCTGGACATTTACCAAGGCTAGCTGAAGTCTGCTGAGCCCAAGAGAGACCTGTGGAGGGGCTGTGCAGCCCCAGCTGCTTTCCTCTCCAGCTGTCCAGCTCTAAATAACAGACTTCTTTCCCTGCCTCTTCTCTTCTTAATATGACAAGTAATACTGACCAAGGCGCACAGCTGAGCACAAGAAGAGTTACGCTCATCCCTCTGCTATGTCACGTGCACAGCAGTCTAGCATATCCAAGCTCTGTATATCTATCTTTAGTTTTGAATAAATCTGGTTTTTGTTCCTAGTCTCAGCTAACATGTCACTTCACTTCCCTCTTTTCATATTAACATCCTTCAACTATGACATAATCCCGTGTTGTCTTTTGTCTCTCTCTTCCAGGCTCTGATCTTGTCCTATTTTCCATGCATGTCTTTTTCTTTCTGTTTGACAGTACAGAACACCTTCTTTCTTTTATATCACATCCTATTTAATACCTTATCTTTTATTTCTCTCTATTTCTACAGTGATTTAAGTATAAAATTATTTTATTGGGTAATAGATATTGCTATATCTCTACAGTAGAGATTAAACTATCCAAGCGGATAAACTGTGGTAGCTCAACAGATCTCTCAGTGAAGTCAATAGAAAATTTCATTTGATCAGTGGAATTTACCACTCAACAACAGGTTGAAAGGAACTGAATTTTAATAAAAGGGGAGGAGGAATTCAATCTGTTCAACGCCAGCACCTAATGCAGGCATCACAAAATTACAGGTGCCTCATCCCGAGATGTCCCAGCCCACCTAAAAATACCACCTAAATTCTCTGCGTGCTCAGGAAAGGGCTGCAGAAAAAAATCCAGTTCACCTACTCTACATGCCGCCCTCTCCCCATTTCCTGGGAGAGGAGACATGTAGTGAACATCTGAGCTAGCTCAAATTGAATGAAATTATAAAGCAACAGTAAGAGATGTGTTTATTCCACCCTCAGGATTGATTTTACTGTTATCCAATGAAACATACGTAACACGTATAACCCCTACAGAAAGCTGTCATCCCAAGGTTGGTCTGCTTCTTGCAAGGTCTCCTCCTGGCCCCGTGACTCCGCCATTTCTGCATGTCCCAGCTTGCAGGAGGAGGAGGAACATTCCTCTTATTCAGGAAACTTAACAGTCTGACAGGACACTTTTCTGAAGGGCTTCGTTTTTCTCTTAGAAACTACAGCCTGGCTCTCCTACTTCCACATCACTGCTCTACTTATTGGACTATTATGCAAAGAATGAGCACCTTTTCTGTTTTTTTTTTAAAAAAAGAGAAATGTTGCTGCAAAGAGGTCTTTACAGACTCTACCTACGTGGTTACTTCCAGACAGACTACAGCTCAAACAAAAGGTTAATCCAGTATAATAACTTTAGCAGAAAAATCTGATTCAGTAAATTACATAAATGTATGTCCCAAAGCAACCTGGAAGAAAGAACAATTTGATTTTTTAGCTATCCTATTATGAAGGAAACACTTCTCTCTACTCAGACCCTTAAGTCTCTATCTTTCCTACTTTCCTCATACTACAAAGAAAACCATCAAAATGAAAGTGATTTTATATTTCATTCTTACCTGTGTGATAAAATTTCCCTGAAAATCCCAGGTTGAAAGTAAAATTTGTAATCTGAGCTCTCAAAAGATTCTGAGTCTCAAGCAGGGCCTGAAAAGAAACAACCCACCATATAAACATATCTGTAGAAAATGACACCTGGCACAGAAACTTAATATAACAATATAAATATTTTTACAGGTATATGTCTTTTCAATTGGTTTTGCTATTTAAAACCAGCTCTTTATTTGTGACAAAGAAGTAACAGATATTTTCATTATCATTTAGAGATTAAAGACAGCATGCAAACTCCATCGTTTTCCTCATATAGATGACCAGCTATTAAACACTGTTTTACTCCCTGAATCACGAGATAGGTAAACAAAGGCACACGCCAGAAAAAAGACCTTCCACTGATTACTCAGTAAACCTGGGACTTAGCCAGGAATGAAATTCAGATCTCTTGTGCCCCCGATCACTGCTGCATTCACTGGGGTGAAAAGCGTCTGTTAGAATTATGTTTCTCTAGATCAGGTCAAGTACATACGCAGCATTTTAGTCATGTTTCAAAATTACTGGCAATGAAAAAAAACCCAGAAAGAAGCTAGATGAAGCCTATTCCACATCAAAGAACTTAATCCTAAATTCCCCCAAATTCTGACTCATTTCTCAGACAGTCAGCATACTGGCTGTCAGCATAAATGTACTTGCACTAAATTAGTACAAACAAAAAACCAGCACGCAGGAAGAAAGGGGAAAGCTATTATTCATCAGATACACCTTCACTCTTTGATTTTAATATGCTCTTCTTGATTTGTTACTCCCAAGATTTACATGTCACTTTCAGGAGTTATCTCCCAAACTCTTACGCTCTGCTGTTATCTGCTCTTTCATTTTGCCAGGTGTCACAAAGATACCCAGCTTTCCAATGCAAACCAAAACTCTGCAAAGCAGAAACAAAACATGAGAGCAAAAAGCTTCCTCTGAAATGAGACTTGGAGTGCACATTTCCCCAAATAGCCTGCCTTCAACTGAGCACTTGATAGTTAGTAATTTATGAACACGTTGGACTCTTTGGAGATTTGTGACACTATACACAGCAAATCAGAAGAATACGGCCAGCTACAGCACGCGCACACACACACGCTTGGAGACAGGCACTCATGCAGTACCTTTGAAAGAAAGGGAAATATTTATACGTCAAAGGTCATCAAAGAGTTTTCAAAGTAAATATACATTATAGCACAATGATTTTAATAAAGTGATTAAAAGCAATACTATTGTCAGAAATCAGTAACTCTAAGCGTGTTACGAAAAGGGATTGTATTCAAAAGCACAAAAAGATTAAAATCACTGGAGATTTTCAAAGGTTTAAAGGTCTAGTAGGCTCCCCACTCTTGAAATTCAATGACAATTTGGTGCCCGGAAAAATATGAGACAGTAATTCTAATTACAGTTTCTTTGGATGTTTTCATTATATGAGTAATTTGTCTACAATTTTTTTTTAACCGGAATGTCAATGACAACAAAATGTTAGCATGGAATTCAAGTCCAGCTTTATATATAGGCATAGCATAGTCAAGTTACAGTTCCTTAAAATATGACCCATTTTATAGATGGAGGCAATATCCACCTTATCAGAGAAACTTCTGGGCATACGAGCTCTTCTTCAGGTCTTTTCCAGGGCTCATCTATATCAGTTCCAATAAAAGTACAATCTCCATCTGCAAACTCTGTCTCTCCATCTGCAAACCCTATCAAGCCTGTTTCCTCACATGATCATACCTACAACATTACAGTGACAAAATCAGGCAAAGGGTGACAGTAGCAGGGGCTCCCCTACACACCAACCTCAAGAGAGGCCCAAGGCAGCAGGCCCAGCGGAGCTCCCATTCCCAGTAAGAGGTGGACCCACACCGCAGCTGGTGCATCTGTCCCTGCTCTGTGCTCGCCTTTCCCAACACTCCCTTTCCAGAGCTGAGCATGTTCCCCTGGCCCCACTGAGGGACTGCAGCACTGCCCAAAGTGGGAACACAGCCGCTCTCCAGTTGTCTGCCACCCTGCATCTGAGGCCTCAGTGAGCTCACTAAGCTTGTAACTCTGGCTGGCTCAGGGAAGCTGGTGCTTGAGGGAGCTGATCTGCAGCAATAGGAGAGACAGTCATTTGTCCCTGTCCTGGGGGGTTGCAAATTGGAGTTTTGCTGACATGGCTGACAAAACATGAGCGGTTTCTATTCTGAGTCATCAGTAGTACTTGCCTTGTTCACCATTTCAGCAGACCAGAACATTATGCCTAAGCATATTCATTAAATATATATTAATCACAAAACTAAATCTGTGAAAGAACCATGACTTTTCTGCCTCCTATTTCTTAAGGTCCTCTCAGTTCTGGAAGTAACTTGCCTCTCCCACTGTATTCTTCAGCAGTGTAGCTCCAGCAACAACAGTATAGAGAGTTTCAAAGAACAGTACTAGTAAGGTCAAGATTATCTGCTTTCACTGGAAAGCCTGAAAAATGTCCTGCGAACAAGGGACTTTCTAAAGGAATGAATAAAAGCACAGAATGGAGATAATTGAAAACAAGCTCAAGACTTCTGAAGTGGAATATTAAGAGAAAAATCTTGCAACACTGTAACGAGGGCTTTTGCACAGGCTGAGAATGCAAAGATCACTGAGGATACTCCTTATTCGAATGAAAGGTAGCAAATCTGCAGAGGATTTATTATGAAAACCATCCTTGAGCTGCTGGGAACCTATTCAATGAAATAATTTTATCTTTGCACGGTTAAAAATGTAGGAGGCAAATGATATGGCTAAACACTTCTTATGTTTATAGTACATATTGTCAAATGAAAGAGATCCTGAGTGCAGCTTGACAGCAAGGTGGCATGAATGGGCTGCACAGTTCTTTCCCTCCAAATTAAGTTAAGAACTGTGAGCATTTTTTGAGCTGAAGGTCTTATCCTGTACCTTTCTAACACCTTCTCAGCTTGTCAGCTCCAGCCTAGTCTCAGCATGATGGAAAAACAGAATGGGAAAAACAAAAAACAGCTGGAAACGCCAGAGAAACACGACCTAGAAGGAGTTCTTTGCTGCACCTCCCTGGCACGCTGCAGCTACAGGGCTGACAGGAGAGTCGCAAACCCAGGCTTTCAAACGGGAGGAGGGAGAAGGGTAGCAAAAAGCCCATGACATTTCTATGATAATGCAACAGAGAGTTCACTTCTTCGCTGGGAATTAATTTTGCTAGTGTAGTTACCATCCTCTCGCCTCAATGACTGCCTGGTGGCTGCATTTTATTTAGGCCAGCAGTCACAATAAGACACTCCAAATAACACGAACTCTAAAGGAAATCTGAAGTTCACCTTCTACAGAATGGACTTTGAAAGCGATGCCGCTGTTTTTTTGGCCACATTACTCATTAAAATCAACAGGAGATTTTCTGCTAAAGCACTGTGGTGTTGTTCGAAAATGTATCAGCTAATACCAACAGTGTACCTGCTCCCCCTG
This sequence comes from Fulmarus glacialis, assembly GCF_000690835.1. Taxonomy (NCBI): domain Eukaryota; kingdom Metazoa; phylum Chordata; class Aves; order Procellariiformes; family Procellariidae; genus Fulmarus; species Fulmarus glacialis. Next base: position 44,633 of record NW_009205124.1, read on the forward strand.
CTCTATCTGCAAAGAGGGAGGGCACAGACCTGCTGCGAACCACTTTTTGTACAGACAAGCTGAGATAACATTTGAGTTGTCATGCCTATGATTATTTTCTGGGTGACTTGACATTTTACTCATCTTTCAGGTTCTAAAAACAAAATGTTATAACTCATGAAAAATATATAGTAGCAGATGGCAGGGCCTATTACTGTGAGTTTCTATCAGAAAGACAGAAAGAGAGAAAAGTAGGGGGACGAAAAGCCTGAAATTTCATTTCTAAATGCTGTTTTATATGCTGAAGGTAAGCTGGTGATATTTTCTGTATATTTTATGATTATGATTCATATGATTATGAACAGCCCCTCTGGGTATCTGTATGAGATGTTATATAAATACACTAGTACTGAAGATTATATTTTAAAAACTGTTTAGTAAAGCCTTCATGTGTTTATAAATAATTATTTGCTACATGTGTTATACTTCCACTGGTACTATAAGGAAAATAAATTACTGGCTGCATAATCACTTTCATGTACTTAGCTACAATGGAGTACTTTCTTTTCAACTTTTCCTAAGTTTGCATACTAGGTTTAGGAAATTCCTTGTGCCAGAAATCAAATGTGAAGATTCACTATATGATGAAAGACCTCCTTCTTCACCAGCAGTCCAGAATAATTTCAGAAAAAGGCCCCATTACAATCCAAGGAATAGACAAAAGTTATCCCGACAGCAAAACAACAGAGTTCTTTCAATCCTTGCATGTGACAAGTTTATAGTATAACGAAAGGAATATAAGAAATCATGTATGTTGTAAATAAAGCCAGATTCTCAGATGATTAATCAGCATCATCCCATTTAATTTATTTCCATTTCATTTCTGATGAAACATCTCAGCAAATGTAAGCTGTTGTAATTGCCAATAGGATCTCAACTGACTGAGAATTTAGGAGAAAATGGACTCTAAGATCACAAATGGAACAGAAGGAACAGAATTATTCTTTAATTGAAATATTCACGCAATGGAAATGCATGAAAATTCCTGCCTTTGTATAGATGGCCTCTTTCTTTCTTGACAACCATAATGTTTAGTTCTTTTTATCACTTTTCATTCATAAGTATCAACTTTGTTTACAAAGGAAACAGTTTTATTTGATTTTTCTCATCTTACAGACAGGACAAACAGAGGCACAGACAGATGACACGGGCTGTCAAAAGCTTTTGCTGAAGTAAATCAGCAGTAAAGCCAAGGATAAAACTCTCATCGCCAGACTTGCTTCCCATTTCCATAGCCAGGAAACCATCCTGCCTCCTGTCCTCAAATATCTTTTTACATTATTTCATTTTATAGTCTGTCACAGAGAAGTCAAAAGTGTCAACTTGTCATCGGTAAACAGACAGTAGTAATTTCTTCAGCATCAACAAAAATATTCAGAGCCAAACATCTTGGCTGATGAAACAAATCAAGAACGCTTTGTTGAACTCTGCTTCACCAAAAAGGAACTACGAATTGTTTCTGTAGTCATACCAACATATTTACAACTATTTTCCTACTCAAAAGCTGCTAAAGCACTTAGCCACTTGAAAAGCGAAACAGTTCAAAACACTGTTAATTTTACTTGTAATCACATGGATTTTAACTAAATTGGCAAGCAGACAGACATAGCCTCACAATCCTGAGTGTTAATATCTTAAACTTCAAATCAGTACATGCTTTCATGTCAGTAACAAAAGCAAGAAAGGTCAGCTTCATAATTTTCCAAGAAGCCTATCTCCTCCCCCTTTTTTCAGGAAGCAGATCTCATCTCTCAACGCTTGCTTTACTATTTCGTGTCTAAAAATACTATCAAAGGAGCCATTAAATTAGGAATTACTTTGCTTTTGAGGAAAACTTCTAATGCTGTACTGGCTCTTTAATAAAGGCAAGGACCTTCTGAAAACGTAAAACAAATTAATAGAAAATGTCATGTGAAAGCACATGAGTTAAGCACACGAAGCGCCTTTATGGGAGCTCTTATGCAGAAGTAGCTTTAATTTTCTGTACCATATTTTCGTTTTAGTTTAATCCCTGCAAGAGAGGGAAGAAACAGAACTAAAGCCATTTTAACTTCTGAGTGGAGTTCTTAATATAGGGGCTTAATGAGCTGTAACTGATGTGATGTCCTTTTACTTTGCACTTTTTGTGATATCATTTTACCTTTCCTGAGCACGTCCATGCTCTGAGAAAAGAGTCCTGCAACTGAAGCTGCCTGTGCTGGTATATGCACACCACCTGCCTCCCTCAAACTTTCCCTTCTGCAGAACCTGACCTTTTCTAAAGTTTCTATTCACATCGCAAATTCACTTGCTTGTAAGTTTAAAAAAAAAAAAAAAAAAAAGGGGGGGAGGTGGGGAGGAAATGGAAAAGAGAATTGAGGAACGTAACATATTCATGACTGAAGTTTGCATTTATGATACATACAAAAATAATGATTTTTAGAGCACTGCGCTTCTCTTCAGAGTTCAACAATCAGTATTTGAAGTTTGCATTTATGATACACACAAAAATAATGATTTTAGAGCATTGCGCTTCTCTTCAGAGTTCAACAATCAGTATTTGAAGTTTGCATTTATGATACACACAAAAATAATGATTTTAGAGCATTGCGCTTCTCTTCAGAGTTCAACAATCAGTATTTGAAGTTTGCATTTATGATACACACAAAAATAATGATTTTAGAGCATTGCGCTTCTCTTCAGAGTTCAACAATCAGTATTTGAAGTTTGCATTTATGATACACACAAAAATAATGATTTTAGAGCATTGCGCTTCTCTTCAGAGTTCAACAATCAGTATTTGAAATTTCCCAGATATATTTTGAAATTTGCTTTATCATGTTTTATATAGCAGACCCTAAGCATTCAAGAAGCTGTGGCAGCAGTCAGGGATGGGAAGGTAGTGGGCAAGAATTTGGGGTGTTTGGAGGCAGAATGGCAAGAAGAAACAGAAGACAGCCTCAATGAAGGTCTGTCCCAAATGGCTGGGAATCATTATTTTATTAGACAGACTATTTTGCTTCTGAGGAAAAATGTTTCCCTCATGATAAATTATGTATTTTGGAACATCATTAAAATTCAATGTCTATTCTTTCTGGATTTCCAAGATTAGCATTTTGACACCCATTACCATAAACATTTAATCTATGCAGGAGAAAGAATAATTGCTTTGGGTATACTGGGTGTATCTGAAAAAATATTTTGAATAACCTTCAGACACAAGGAGAAGAATGCTTAAATTTTCTTTGACTGTGCACTCTCATAACAAAGCTGACACTACAGAGAGGGCAAGAGAAGAAAACAAAGAAAATCTTCAGCTTTTTCTGCAAAGTGTTTAGCTGGCAGCAACCATAAATTACAAATAGACCCTAAATTGTGTAAGTAGCGAAAGTACGCCGCTTTACAGTTTGGTGGAAGCAAGGTGTCCAGGAGGACACAGTCCGGCAAAAATAGAAAGACTGATGAAACAGGGATGGAAAAGCTAAACTGCTGACAATATATCTGTTCAAGTTTATAAAGTATCAGATTCCATGAGCTGAAGACAACTATTCCTGCTACTTTGTACAACAAAATTAAAATGGGGGGGGAACCTGTTTATTAAGATACAGTAGCTTCAAGAAACAAATTCTTCTTTCAATTAAAAACATGGGTTTTGGTAAGTCTACCAAGTCCTTCAAAAGATGTAACAGTTCAAAAGCACCTGTTTACAAAGGGCCACGTAACATGGCAGGATTTAAAATAGAAAATGCGTGCAAAAATTCATTGGAGACAAAACAAAGTACCTGGTTTCAGTTACTTAAAAATTATTGTAGTTTACTGACAGCTAGATTCTACCTGCAGCAACTGTGTTTTTAAATTATCAAACAGGGATGGCCTTGGAGCCCGACTCTTTAAGCTGCAGGACAGGCAAAGCTCCCATCGATTGCTTGGGTTAATTTGGACTGTTTGCCAGATCCACTCGCCTGAGTATCTTACCTGACTTCCTATAATATTAAGGCCCATACTCACCAGTTGAAGAAGTCAGTGTGAGTCTTTTCTATAAATTCAATAATCACGATTAATTGGGTAACCCAGCTTCTCTTCAAAGTGTCAATAAGATGAGATGTCAGGCTGGAGCCCAATTATGTGCATCTTGGTTTTTCGGTGTCCAATATAAGACACACTGGACCTGATTTTAAAAAAAAACCAGGAGCCACAACTTTATTTTATGTGCACAGATGCTGTAACTAGGTATCTGAATTTGAGGTCCACTAAAGGATACTAAAAACATAAGTAGCCACTTTGCAAAATGTCTCAAATGATTTTAATCAAAAGTTTTTTTCATCAGAATGCACTGTTTTAATGTTACTGGGTCTTCCTTTGGAGTTTTTTTAATATCACGTACAATAATGATCTTGATGAAGGTCCAATTACACATTTTCAAGTAATTAGGCTCTTTCATCTAGGTAAATCATTTGTACAACCAAGAGTTTTAATAAATATTTCTAACTTCCTTCACCAGCTTCTCACTTCTTGGAGGTTGAGACAGCAGCTAATGAGATTAAGCTAATTATGGCAAGGTAAGTTGAAGGTCTTAAATACTTGGTGCCAATACTATTTAATAAAGTAATTAGCATGCTGTTTTCAGGATTCTATATGAAATTCTGCATTATTAGCAGAATTAAACTGTACTTTGATGATACAGGTTACTATTACCAAACAGCTAAATGATCTCGTTATTCTGCAGTTAACAAAAATAAAGTCCTGCATTTCTTTTAATTAAAGGTAAAAAAAAAAAAACAGGCCAACTGAAAGAGAACTAATAAACACCCTACTGCTGCGTATGATATTTTTCCCTGGATTTTGGTCAGACAGCAACCAACAGAAAACTTGTTGGTTCTTGCATTTTTGCCTAACGCTTTATCTGCTTATGAAACACCAACTACGAAGAGTCAGTTCTCAGAGTATAACAGAATTCAAAGTAAAAACAAAGTGACTCTAAAATGCATTTAAAATCTCTTCATATTTATCCAGCTAAGTTCTTGCGATCTGGTGATTGTTGATGAGCCAGTACAGTGGGAAACTGGGGTTTGTTAGCCACAACGCAAGCGTTCAGGCAGCTGTACTGCAAAGTCACACACCCCCCCACACAGCTGCCTCAGCTCCGAGCATGACAGGCCATCTCTCAGGGTGACAGAGTAGTTCAGATCCTGTTCCAGTTCACTTCTGGGTCACTTTGCTGTGCCTGCTTAGTCTGGCTTGTCTCCATTGCATCCCTTCAGCAGTAGATAAATTGTAAGAGCTGTTCACTGATTCATGTAGACACTAGTCTAGCTACCAGTAAATCTTAGGCCTCAAAAACTCAGGTTCAAACAATAGCCTCAGATGCAAAGCATTTATACCTCTGCACCCCCTCATTAGACAACCCATACTTTTACAGCTTCAGATCTTGTTTGGTAAGATGCACAATAGTTTGTCATAGAAGTTAAAACAATGGCATGGCTATTCAGTCTAACAGTGCATGTATTTTATAGTCATCCAGCTCTGAAAGAACAGAGGTTATTATCCAAGCTCCACATTCATTATCAACAGCACCTTTGCTTTTTCTTTAACGCTTCCTCACACGCCAGCTCCAGCTTTAGCTTTCACTGCAGCCAACATGCACAGCAAGCAGAGTTTGGCTGGAGGACGAGGGCTACTCTCCAAACAAGACAGTCCTCCGCTGCAGGGGCTGGCCACGAGCTTTTGCTGCAGCAAGGCCTGTGCTCCCTCATCCACCGCACACTGCCTGGCTCTGCTCCTAGGGGCCCTTTTACCCCGCTGTTGGCAACATGGGGCTCTGTACAGCCACTGAATGCAGAAAATATCTAGAAGGTTCAACACTGGAAGAATTTCTAGGCCTAATCTCTCAGCAGCAGAGACCACGGTGGCCTCACCTGAACGCACGGGAAGCTGCAGCTGGGTCACTACATCTGCTCCACTCTGGTGAGTTTGTCAGTGGCTACATTACTCTGCCCAAAATGCCAACGTTTTTAGACACGCAATTTAGATTTCAGGTCTACCTTTACACTCATGGCTTGCATACAAAACAAGAAATTTGTTCCATAAAACCTCGTCTCCTATAGATTGATTCCCCAAATTGCTACTCCCACAGTGCAATAGCCTGCACTCCCTTTCACACTGCTGCCTAAGACCTACCCTCCCCATTAGGTCTCCAAAGCACCTCCTTCCCTTCCCGCTCCGCCCCACACACCCTGTCTAGATGAAAAAGGGACAGGACGTGCTATCGCTAGCTCCAAGACACAGCACATGGATTAGCCAGGGGCAGGTCAAAGTGAAGGATAAATGCAGAGCTAGCTCTGAAACCTCTGCTTCAGTGCAGGCACTGCTTTGCATACGTGCCTTACCCCACGCTGGACTCCAGGATGCCTTAACTGTGTTTGAAAACTGCCTGTATCTGTCACATTGGACTGAAACTGGCCAGTAGGTTCAAATGTCATTAGATTGATCATAGAATCATGGAACTATTTGGGTTCGAAGGGACCTTCAAAGATCATCTACTCCAACCCCTGGTCATGGACAGGAACATCTTTCACTAGACGAGGTTGCTCAAAGCCCCATCCAACCTGACCTTGAACTCTTCCAATGATGGGGCATCCACAGCTTCTCTGGGCAACCTGTTCCAAGTAGTGCCTCACCACCCTCATCGTAAAAAATTCCTTCCTTATGTCCAATCTAAATCCATCCTCTTCCAGTTTAATTGCTGGACTGACAAAGGCAAACAGGGCCATTACAAATACCCGATTTCTTTAGGAAATGAAAGTAAAAATGGGGTGTCGGTGTTGTATACATCAAACTCCAACAGTCTGCAAATATGGCCTTCTGAAAAAACTTCAGTCTCATTTTTTTTCTTTAATGTCAGTATTCTCTGGACCTCAATGCCCAAGCCTGGGTAAACTAAGATTCACCTGTCCCCATAAGCCCTGAAGCCTGCGCTCCCTGCTCAGCAGAATTTTAAATAAACAAGATTTCAAAGTTTTGTCATTATACAGATGATCGCAGCTCAATAGTGGGTGGTATTTATCTATCTTTCCAGAGCATATAAAATTCAAAGCATGTAAATTTTTACAATATTCTTCCAGCATTTAGAAAGCAATCACTGAGTAACAGTGGCTACAATTACAATATAAATCTGTTACATGATCACAGGAAAACTCAAGTCTACAGACCAAGATATAACAAGCTGCTATTTAGGTAGCTTGAAAGAAATATTGGACACTACAAGCTATGTCTAAAATGTTGGTACCAATCAAAGAGAAATACTTTGGGGGTTGTTCGCTTCTTAGTTTATACTTTTCCACCCCCTAGTAAGACTAAAGCTTCTAAACAAGCACAATATTTGTGTTAATGCTTAGTTTTACATACTAGAGAAAAAATGAAGTGCAAATAAATGAAGACTGAAACCCTCTAGTTTATATAAAAACCACAATAGAGCCGGTTGTTCTCCATGTTTAAACTCTGTTTAAAACAGAGTTACCACATCACTGGCATGTTAAATAAACTGACTACTCCACAGGCTGGGCAACACACTGATGACACAATCCATTCACAAATGTTTCTTAGGTTTTTTTTTTTTCCCTAATAGACCCAAAAAGATTCCTGTGCTTCTCTCAGTACTGTATCTGATTAAAAATATCTATCTACCTCTGTCCCTATGTTTGGGGTGAGCTGAGACATACCAAAAACTCTTTTTACCTCTATGCTCCACATTTATCAACAGAAAAAAAATCTTTGACCAAAAATATTTTCATTTTCTCTTTCTGCCCGAAAGCTCCATATCAGAAACAGCCGGGAATTCAGTCTTCAGCTTGCTCACCAGCTAAGGGTCACAAATATTTATTTTTTTCCTTCTCTTTATGAGTAGTTCTAAAGTTGCTGAATGAAATTCCCCTGCTACATCAGCATCGGTATCAAAGAAATGACAGAAAAAGAGAAAGCAAGCAAGACAAGCTTGCATAAAATAATGGATATAACTCTTTTCTCAAGCCATATTTTTTATGATTATATGTAGTCAACACATAAGAGACATGATAAGAACTTACTTCAAGTTAATAAAAATTTGGACAGTTTCATTGACTTCTACATAGTAGCTGGTCTAAGGGATATAATTCAGCAGAAAAAACCCCAAGACTTTAGTGAAACACGGGACATTAATAAGAGAAACACAGGGGGGCTGATTTTATTAGAAGTGTTAATACAAACCTTCCCTGGTTTTGCAGGAGTGTTTGCATTTCTAGAAGACAAGATTACAGAAACTAGATCTAGGTAGATAAATATCCCAGCTGGCCAAATTGTACACTTGCAGACTCAAACCAACACACAGGAATCCAAACTGAGCTCTGCATTTGATTATACTGTAAGAGATTGAGAATACATCTTAGTACAAATTCCTTGCCAATGTTATATTCCTTCCAACAGCATATTTCATACCCTTTTGCCAAATCTAATTTTTAAAGACTTACATAATCCTTTTACTTCCTTTTGGATATTAGCCTCTATTTTGCCACTTTTATTGGCTATTCAGCCTACACTTAAATATCTCTGTGCCTTACATCAAATATTTTTAACCATCCTCACTGTTTATACCCTGCAGACATCTGCAGCCTATTGCTTTCTGCTTTGGTCGTCATTACTTATGAATTCTTTAGCCTTTATTTTTTCATTTTTTTCTCAGACATTTCCTGGCTATTCTGGTGTCTCTAAGCACACTCTAAATATTTCTGATTCAGTGGTGCAGAACTAAGCACAATCTTCTAGAAACCTCCTCAGTCAGTAAGATGAAGTACTTTCCTGATGTAAAATGATATTTTTCATAGTCAGCTTAAATTTCAAACCAGCTTACGTTACAAACTCAGGTATATTTTAGTATTCATCTTGTTTTTAGGATATTTTCAGGATTACCATTTTCAACATTTCTATTACTTTTAACGAAGGCAGTGAGAAAGGACAAGGGATAAAAGAAATATTTTGCACCATAAACCCCCCAATGTTTATATAAATGCAAAATTATTTTCCAGCCTCCTTTCCAATTCCATTAGAGTTCTATCAAAGGCAACTCTGAGTTATCTTTAGTCCAAGTTCGTTTTAAAATGGGAGCAGAGACACCTGGCTTATTCCCAGGAGCGCTAACACTGAAAGGGCAAGTGAGTGGGAGCTTGACACAGAGCTGTGTGGCTTATTAGCTCCACAAAAATGCAACCGGTGTTCCCAGCCCTAACCCGTTACCTCTGCACAGCATGGCAGGGCCCTTGTCACATGAATTTACTGACTTGGGTAGGAATGAATCTGTGGAGCCTTACTCTGCACAGTCACCGACTTTTTATTTGCCCTCTCCACTATTTGTATTTTCAAATGCAGTGTAGTATAATTTTTGCAACATAAAATGGTATTTAGTTTTTGATTTATTCCAGATTTGAAACTACATTTTAAAGAGCAATACTAACTCATCTCCAGGACTGTAAAGTATCAGAAGGAATTTCCTAAAGAGTAAATATTTTTTAAAATTGGTCATAAGGTTTTTATGGTCTGTCAAACATAATTTTTAAATAGCAAGTAACACTTCTACATTGTAGAAGTGTTGAAGTTTGCACAAAAAAAGAAACTGGAATTGGAAATACATAGGGCATTGTTATTCTATGAGGGATTAGATATACCCTCGCAACCAACTGCTTTTTTTTTTTTTTACTTTGTTTTGCAAGCATAATCACCAAGAATCAGTCATGTAGCTGCGCTGACTTCTTCCAGACAGAACAGGTCAGAAGAAAGGACACTTTCCACGCAGTTGTGCTGTAAAAGAAATGAAATACAGTCCCATTTCTACCCTCATTTTTCTCTTTTTGCCAGACTGGGCCTTCTTGATGTGACTGAGGATCAGGAGGGAGGTAGGCCCAATTTTGGTATCATGTTTTACAGTTAATTGCTTTGATTTCTAGATCTCTGCAGTGTGTTTTTGTTTGTTGGTTGTGAAAATTTTATTCAATTCTATTAGCAGCAGGAAATGAAATACAGTCCCATTTCTACCCTCATTTTTCTCTTTTTGCCAGACTGGGCCTTCTTGATGTGACTGAGGATCAGGAGGGAGGTAGGCCCAATTTTGGTATCATGTTTTACAGTTAATTGCTTTGATTTCTAGATCTCTGCAGTGTGTTTTTGTTTGTTGGTTGTGAAAATTTTATTCAATTCTATTAGCAGCAGGAAATAGAATAAATCTTGCAGCAGCCACTAGTATGGTGATGAATCTGTACAGCTCTGTGGCAAGCTGTAGTTGCATTATTATTATTTGTATTATCAAAGTGCTTTTTGAATAAAAAGCACAGAACAAAAAGACCCTCTGACCAAGAGACCTTGCAATCTAAGGAAAGAGAGGGACTGGCAGGATAGCTGAGGGATACACTGCCAGGAGGCTGGAAAGTGGTTTCAGCACATAACAGTTCTTAATTATGCCTCCAGGTATGCTGCAGACAGAGCTGGAACCCTGCCCCAGGTCTGATGCATTAACTTTGTAACATCTACACCCAGCAAGTGCCTTCTCTCAACGTCCTTCTTTGTTTTGCTCTCTGAACATTGTCACTCAGTGAACAACAACAAGCAGCTTTTAAAATACTCATCTTGAAACTTTGAAAAAGCTTTTTCAGTGGAGACAAATTATCCAGTAGATTTGAACATCTTACAGTGCACACTAAGGTTTCAGTAAGTATTGACACACATTCCACTTCATAAATTTTGGAATGGTAGGTTTTGCTTTCATGGCCAGATGGATCAACCCAAACAGAGCTGAACTTAGGTTATGAGATGTCCTGGTTTCGGCGGGGATAGGGTTAAATTTCTTGCTAGTGCTGTGTTTTGGATTTAGTATGAGGAGAATGTTGATAACACACTGATGTTTTCAGTTGTTGCTAAGTACCCTCCTAGTCCAAGGACAGCTCCCATGCCTACTGACTGAGCTAGGTACACAAGATGGAAGGGAAAATCATCAGGACAGCCAGCTCAGCTGGCTAATGGGGTACTCCATACCATGTGACGTCATGCTCAGTATATGAATGGTAGGCGTGATCCAGGAAGTACCGATCGCTACCTGGTTATCGGTCAGCGCGGGTGGTGAGCAATTGCATTGTGCATCAATTTGTATATTTTGTATATTTTATCATTATCATTATTATTCTCCCTTTTCTGTTTTATTAAACTGTCTTTATCTCAACTCACGAGTTTTTCTCACTCTTACCCTCCCGATTCTCTCCCCGTCCCACTGGGGGTGGGGGGGGAGTGAGTGAGCAGCTGCGTGGTATTTGGCTGTCTGCCAGGTTAAACCACGACAGTAGACAACACTCAAAGTGTGCAGAATCACACGCATTTTCATCTCATCCATGAAAATATTCATGTCCATTCTTAATGTATAAGTTTCTGAGAAGAGAGAGGAAGACAGAACTTGCTAACTACACGGCTGTGAACCAAAAATGATCACTGAAGGCTGGCACACTGGGTGGACATAAGCATTTGCGTGGATTTCTTTGGAAGGGAAGCCTCATGCTCAAGTGTAAAGGTATCTCTGCATAATAAACTAAGTCAAGGGAAAAAGCAGAAACAGTGTTACAAAGTATTCAGCTAGCGCCCTTGATCTCTGACGTGTGTAATTGCTTAAGCTTGAAATAAAATAGCTCTTAAATCACACAACTCCATTGCGAACAGGAATCAGAATACAAAAGGCAGACATTGTTGGTAAGAGTATTCTTTCAGCCTAATGATAGCAAAGTATTCACCACTAAGAGAAATATGGGGAATTAAAAAATGAAAAAAAACCCCAAACCCCTGTAATTTTCTGGAAAGATGTAGATGACTGCATCCATAGTGCACATCTACTTATTTGGGAACTCAACAGTGGATTCATAGAAGCTATGATTTCCTTCTTTGGTTCTATAATGAAAACAGACCAAGGACCAGGGAGTGTGTAACCAATAGTCAAATCTGGTGCTGGAGTAGAAGAGCTTGAAGCAAATCATTCTCATCGCCCTCGGAGATCTCATGGGATTCACCATGCCGAGAAGCAGTTTCTGCAGCCTCCTTGACAATAAAAAAGCTGCAACTGAGCTGGATTTCTCTTCTCTTAGTTCCCTGCCACTGAATTCATAACAGGAAGAGATGGCGCAATCCTTGAAAAATCACCGTTCCAAGATTTAGGTTTGCATGAAAGTGTATAGTGTCACAGCTTTTAAATTTAAAAAAAGAAAAAAAAAAAAAAGAGAGAGAGATATTCAGTTGCTCTAGCATTGCAAAACTAAGCAAAAAAAAAAAAATTGCTATAAACAACTTTATGATTAGTGATCTGCCTTGTCCTTCTGAGATATCTTTTGTCGTAATGCTCCAGAGAACTGCACTCAGCAGTTAAGTTTCTCAGCAGTCGATAAATACAAATGAGGGAGCGTCGGGCAGTACCGCTCTCCTGACCCAACCCTCCCATGCGAGACGCTTCTGAATTGTGACTGTGCACGCTTGTGAACGTGCAGAACTTCCACAGGATTCCTTTGGAATAGAAAATACTTGGCATCTTTTAGGCCCAAGTGCATAAACAAGTAGGGAAACAGATGTATAGAATATTATTCTCCTTAAGAATGAAACTTAAACTGCTTTGCTACAGGCCTCAAAGACTGCAGCACATCAGTATTGAGTTGTAAAATTCTATGTCTAGGACCTGATGACTCTCTTAGGTTCAATGGAGCTAAAGACTACCACATCCAACTGCTTTATTTTTCAAAAAATTGATTTTTCAGAAAAACAACAACTCCAACACACCACCGACAAACCAAACAAGACAAGCCATGAATTCCAGCAAATGCAGAACTAACGAAAAACGCTGAACTAACAGGAATGAAGGCTGAAATTTGGTTTCCTTGTAACAGACACAGCATTGGCACTGTAAGGCTCCTCACACTTAAAACTGCTAACAGGAATCACCTCTGTGCTAGAACGAACAGCCACTGGTCCATCAGTGTTCACTTTCTTTCATATTTTCAATATAGAACAAGATGGCTTAGACACACAGCATCTTTCTGCAGCTACTGTGCCTGAGAAGTATTGTACAGATGAATGAGGTGGATAGTTAAGCCAACTAGAAAGAATGGGTAAACGTAGTTACCATTTTGGCACAAGTAGGCTTCTTGGGCAGCTACAGAGGAGGGTGCCAGCGCTGCTATTTGACATACACACTCTCTTTACAGATTTCCTATGGAGGGCTATGCTCATCCCACAGCCCCAGGGAGGCAGGCAGTGCTGTGTGTGCAAACATTTCTGAACCTCAGTCCTTCCCACACATAATACCTATATGGGTATCAACATAAAGCACAGACCAGGGGCATTCGAACACACAAAAAAGGGAGCCTCCTCTCCGTTTGCCTGGCAGTCCAAAGAGATACAATGTGGAACATGGCCATTAGACACACAGTTACCATGCAAGGTTTTTGTCATCATCCACAATGGATAACCTGTAAAATCAATCTTGGCACCAAGCTTATTCCATGGGGTTTGGTTGTATGTAGCTCTATGCAGGTGCGGAACAGGAGGAGGAAGCGCACGTGGAATTCCCAGCATTGCCCTGGCAGTCCCAGGAGTGTCATACCCACGGCAGAGCCAGCTCTCCTGCGTCTCCGTTACCCCTCCGCAGCCACCCTCCTCTGGTCGAGAACTTTTATCCAGCTTTCTGTTTCAAACATCAGTACAGTCCTTTTAAGAACAAAAGCTGGGCCATATCGAGCAGCAGTTATATCAGTCTTACTAGATTAAAATTCACAGAAGTTGCTACATAAACCAAATTGCTTTTAGAAGTTGAATGTTAAGATGACTGACCGCTAAAGCATTCTATATGCTGGTAGCAGCCCATAAAATATATAAAACCATTTTTATAACTTGTTTTAAAGTTATATTTTAGTTCTGAGATCTAATTCTAATTTCTTCTGCCTCACAGTGCATAATACTCCACACCACTGTATCAGAAACAATTCACTCAAGAAGTTAAATCAGTCTTCTACGGCATCAGACAGCTACAGAAACACCACAGTTAATATTCTTTTTCTTTGCCTTTTTTTAAGAACAGAATGTACTTTTTACTTATTATTTCAGCCAAGTCAATACAAAATACCTTAGAAGCTTCAGGTCAGATTAAGAAAGAATATATGTACACACAGAATAAGCACATTGAACAATGGCATAAAGGTACTATTGTTAATGGATCGGGAATATAAAATGATTAATCAGAACAAAGTTCTTAATAGTTAATTCATTATGTCATTTAAAGAGGTGATTAAAAAGATTTTTTGAATCTCCCCAAAGGAAAGATTTACGGCTCAGCACAACCGAACAGACGTGAGTATCTCTGGTGGTTCTGCAACTGAAACATTTGATGACACATCTATCATTTCTTTACTGATAACCTTCTACATGATCCTACAGATAAAGAAGCAATTAATTTACAGAATTAAACTTCCTCCTGTAACAGGAACCATCCTGTGTCTTGACAGTTCAGGCTTTCTGTAACTTTTAGCCATTCTGCATTAACACAAAATACATCTAAGCCTCTCTTCTCAGGCAAATATTTAGGTCATTCCTATGTAAGAGTAACTGAAAAGATGTATCACTGTATTTTTTAAATTTACATCCAAGTGGTATGCTTTACCATGGGAAGTTCTGATTTCTTTCCACGTATGCTACGCAGGATGAAAAGACACTTAATGGGTTTTAAACAACTGTAGTAATTTAAGCTGTGCTGACTGATGTGGACGAGTTTGTAATATAGTAAATAAACAACTAGCTTTTAGGGGAGAAATCTGTTATTAAACAAAATTATATTATATTAAACAAAAGATCAGGCCACCAATGTACTAAGGAAATAACAAAAAAGTGACAGCACTGGCTTTGGAACATGGAAGAAGATTGATCTGACCAAAGCAGATGTTTGTATTTGATCTTAGTCACTCTAGAAGCATTTTAGGAACAACAGAAATAAATACATACTTTTAAGGTGCAATTCACTTAACCAGTGCCTGCCTAAAGATGAGCTATTTTTCTATGTTGTCTACCATGGAAAGTTAGAGGACTAGCTCCGATACAGATGCCTACATTATAAACCTCAAAATCTGGGCAAGATGACAGACTGTGCAAGTGATGGAGACTAAAATGCTACAAATTTATTCTTTCTGGCTAAATCCTCTCAGTTACCAGACGTTGTTTGGCACAGATGATACATGAAGAGGATAACTCTTGCTGTCCGATTCTTCAATTACTCTAATGCTGAAAGACTGCAGATTCAAGCTTGTATTGCCCATTTCAATGCACATATATACTAATGGATGCATTGCCTAAGCACTCACAAAATAGAACGAGAAAAAAAGATATCTCATCCCCCTCCCAATAATGGATATAGTTAATATGAAGCTTTTTCCTTGGCAATTATAAAAGAATAATTACGATGGTAGAAAAAGATTAGGCTTACATGAAGAAAGTGAAGACATCCCCATCCTGACTTCAATTCAAAATATTTCTTTTGAAAAGCACACAGAGGACAAGACAATCAAGAGGAGATCACACAGCTAATTATTTGGAAAAAATAATTTCACAGTGTTCTAATTTTTCATTTTGAAAATGTGATCAACTCTCAAGGAAATACAGAAAGTACATCTATTGGGGAAATGAAGGAAAAGGTAGACCAACTTACTGCCTAGACCACCAAGCAGTGCACAAACTGTCAATAGGAAAAAAAATCCTATTTAGTTTTCCCCCTATTATCAGCTGCTTTTCCCTTGGAAAAATCTCAATGCTTTATAGTCATAAAAATTTCACAAAAGTAACTGTAACAAAAAAAGATATTAAATTAGTAGACCGTCAGCCAGGACAATCATGGTCTATTAAGATAAACTTACTCTGTGGATATCTAGATAGATTTTCTCTGTATGTCCATTTAAATTAATTATTTGCACTCTTAGCCTTCTAAAAGACACAAGGAAAATAAAATGTAACATTGTCACAGCATAATGGTCCCTCCTGCCTGACAGACATTAGGAGAGGAAAAAAGTTACTGAAAAATGAACATTGAGATGACATTACCAAGCTATTTTCAAAGTGGGAGGCAATTAGACTATGAAAATGTTCTCTTCCATTATTTCTATTATACCAGAGGAAGATGAAGTAAATAAATATGAAGATGGATAGTTATTGTTGATGCACAGTGACAGCTACTGAGTATGTTACATTGAAGAACTATGTTCTACCAGTCCAGATTTTATACAGTGACAGGCAAATCAGTAACAATCAGGTAGCCGAAAAATCTAAAAAAAAAAAAAAAAAAATGGACTATTTATTTTGTTTGGGTTTTTTTTTTTTTTTTAATTGAATAAGTTGTGGTGGAACTAGAATAAGCTTCATCTGTTGTTTAATAAAACAAACCATTTATTAGTTTTACAGGATTTAGGTTGATAAACTATGTCAAAAGATTTTCAGAAGGGCTCTTTACACTCGTGTCCCTGACACTACAGATACTCAAGCTGAAGTACCACCACTTCTGCACCTCTAAACATGAGGCAAAGACACTTATTTTAGAAGGTTTGCTTTTGACTTGACCTCTTCTGAGGTCAATATATAATACTGATAAAAAATCACCACTTAACCGTACGATAGCAATTTTCGAAGTGCTCAACTCCAATTCACAAACTTTAAAGAAGAGGGCAGTTTAGCCTAAAGTCCAAATATTAACTATTCTGGTCACTTTGCAAATCTTATTTAGGTATCTGAAGGAGAAATTCTCTTGAAAACCTGATCTTACGTGCAATCAGGATGTCTCTCCTTGGAGATAGTCAAAAGGCGCTTGGACACGGGCCTGCTGGAGCAGCGGAGTTGGACCAGATGACCTCCAGAGGTGCCTTCCAACCTCAGCCATTCTGCGATTCTGTGAATTGCAATGTAACAACTACGCTGTACTTCTTCAATCCTACAGAATATCTTTTGTTATGATGGCCCTCTACTTAAACTGTTACAAAGAAAGAACAGTACAGACATAGCTTTCAACTTGCTCACCTAACTTGTGCCTGAACTTTAGGGGCTTAATGAATCAGTCCTTCTAAAGCAAATCTAGGTTCCCTACGCACTTAACAGGGAGGCCTTTGTCTCAGAAGACCCAAGACAAACGCTGCCTTCTTGAGTTAGGTAGTGAATCATTAATGAGTAATTATTTTTGCTATCAGTTCTGCATTAACCCTCCAGTTTCTGAACTCTGTCCTACCCAGAGGAACTGACAAAACCAATCCTAGAGGTTCTCTGGATGTTGGGAGCTTTCTGAAGTGTTTTAGGTTATTTTGCATTAATAGAGCACATGTAGAAACATTCACCTTACTCTCAGCAAGCTCACAGTCCTATGAGACGTAAGTATATCCAGAAAATATTAAATAGGAGACATGTCAAACAAAATTAAAGCACAAAAAAGCATTACACCCAATTCTATATTGCTAGTATTTAAAATGTAAGCCTAGCAGAAACAAGATAATCTTGAGTACTGAAATTATACAGAGTCTACATTTAGCAACCTATTTTCACACTTAAAGCGCACAATTCTGTCACAGTCAATGCAGCAGAACTCAGTAAAACATTCCTGTTTAATAGGATGTCATTTATCCGCAAATACACTTTACAATAATGGATTTTCAACTACCACAAATTGATTTTATTTCATTCCTTCCACATGTCATTGTGCCACAGAGGATAACTCCTTTGATATTAATAGTAATGAAGATGCATTGCATCTGACAGCCCTAACAACATGTTTAATAGAACATTTTAACTTTAAGTAGATGAAGAATCAGAAGGGAACACTTTTTCAGATTCCACTGTTTCAGAACACAGTTCTGTATAAATGAAATTATCCTACTTAAAAGTTATTTCCACTTTGAGATTATTTCTGTGCAATTTGACAGTTTTATTTTGGGAGGATAACATTCTGACATACTGCAAATTATTCTCCCAAAACAATACAGCTTATCCTTTTGTATCTGCTTTAATCAAATTCGTCTCAATAGCCTCCTATTTCTGGTAAGTAATTCTGGCAATTAATGATCCTAACTTACCCTAAAATGACAATCCTAAGGTGTCACTCACCAAGAGAAATAATACAAAACATACTGTTTCAAACTGCTACTATACAACCCAGGGAGAGATTTATTCAGGCTTTATTTTACATATTGTGTTACCAGAAACTGCTGCTTCTGCAGAACAACAGGAGTTTTGCCAGTGACGTGGGTCAGACCTTGCTTCTTTCCTGCAATTTGAGTTTGCACTTAGGAGATTCTCAAAGCATGCTCACCTACCTAACTCAAACGCTGCCATCATTGTTCTACATAGAAACTCCATTTATTGAGTTTCATCTTAATTCCAGCTCTCTCCCATGCAATTTGTTTGCATAAGGAAAACACCTACTTATCTAGGAGGTATATCTTATTTATAATCGCATGTGCAGAGAATGTTTTGGAAAAGAGTGTATGCTGCAATTTTAAAGCAAATTAAAGCATAACTAAAAGTTCAAACCTTTTGTTTAAGGAAGCAATATTTGCAGGGTTACTGCAGCTTGACAAATATATTAACACTGAAAAAACAAAAACCTAGTTAAAAATGAAAGAAAAATTACCATCAACTGCACGTAGTGCTGTCGTTGCCTTTCCTTTTCCCGGTTCCTCTTTCCATTATGAAAGTTCTAACAAAACATTCTCCCTTATTTTTAGCACAAACAGGGCAACAATCAGCATCTTACAGATTTTTAGCTTCTAGACCAAGTACCAGTTTTGCAAGGTGATCTCTAACTACCCCACTTCGTAACAACACTCTTCACAAAAAGAAAGTGACATACACAGCAAGAAATAACGTTAAGATGCTACTCCTACTGACCTGTAACTACCCCCTCACTTGAACAGCACAATAGAGAGTGAAAAATGACCTTCAGGAATGTACAACTTAAAATGTTAAAATGGAAATTGTCGAGTCACTTAGCGACAGAACAAGCTTTTAAGACCAATATTAACACAAACCTTGCTTGCAAGCAAGAGCCATAAAACAGAGATAAGAAAGGTGAAATGCTGCAACCAACTCCTGACATCTGAAACCTATTTCAAATGGCTAATAATCCAGTCTATTCTTCAAAATTTATGTTGACATTTACTTTTGCTCATCACATTTACCTCCTATGTAAGACTAGCAACATGCACGTTACACCTGAATAGCTCTTGGGTCCTGCCCTGAGGTCCTGTGCTGTTTTCAAATGCCACTGAAGCATGTGCTTAGATAGAAGCTCTCATCAGACTATAGAGTTAAACACTCTGCAATTACGTATAGAATCCTGCGCGTTGGGTGGGGTGCGGTGTGTGTAAAAACACTGCCACTCTTACCCCTTTTTCTTTATCACTTACTTAGCAACTAGTTGTCTTTTTTTTCCTTTTGGGAGACTGTTTTCCAGATATAGTAAGGGGAACAGAATCCAGAGGTGCCCAACAACCCGTTTATAGAACTTAGCTCAGTAGAGACTTGCGTGTCACTGGAGAGAAAACAAGTGGTAGTAACCAGTGAGTTGTTTTATCTTACATTCTTTGCTAGTACAGGTACAAGCGACACTGCACGGACTCTCCTCCATCCTGGAGGTTGAAGGAATTGCTACACCTGGAATCAGTGACTACTCAAAGCCAGACAGACTGGCTTCTCTCTCAAGGCCCAAACAGTTCGCGTGGCTACTTACAGATCTGCATCCTCCGTGAGTTCCAACTATTAATAACTGTTCACTTTAAGATTAAAAAAATGGCGCTTTGCTGAAATGACCATTAGTTTGTGCACATACTTTACCTGTACATCGTTGGTGTTCATTCTTGTTCCCTCCTTCCCAACGAAGATGTCATCTATGTCAACCAGAATGTACCTATCCAAGGACAGTCTGAGCTTCTTTCCAGACAGGAAAGAGATGGCATCTATGAAAATCAGCTTGTGCAGCCAAAAATTCAAGTTATTGCCGAAAAAGACTCGTTGAATCCCATCGTGGAGCCCCAGGTCATGAATTACTGTGGCATGGAGAGCACTTTTAGCAGCAGGTGGTGAAAGGTTTTCTGGTGTCTTTACTTTTGCAAAAATCACTGGTTGATAAGCTGTATGATTAATCTGGAAAACTGCCCAGTCATTTCCAAGCAAGGGACCTTTCTCAAGCTTAGAAGATTTTGTCACATGGAGCAGTGGGGAATGAGGGTTAATGCAACAGTCCTTAATACCCAGATTGCTGTAGACATGGAAAGGAAAGCCCTTCAACTGAAAGCTCTGCAAGCTGTTCTCATTGCCTTTGTGAAATCCAATAACACCTACACCATATTCTATACAGTACTTATCTAGAAGGCCTCTGTTCCAAGAGTCCATATTCACATACTTTAGAATATTTTCATACACTATGAGAGCATATTTGCCTTTATTTTTGTCTATAAGCACTGGGAGGTCACCTTTCCCAGGTGCAATCTCAATGTGAAACTGAAATCTGCTAGATTCTAGAATGGTTATTATATCTTGGCCTAATGTTGAGTACTGACTTTCCACAAACACCAGCACTACAAGATCTGTCCTCAGGGGATCAATAGGCTTCATGGTCTTCATCTCCATTAGCTTGTATGGCAACAGTTGAAGATCACCACATTCCACTTCTGAAGAGATTTCAGAAAGTTCATTTTCCTGTTTGTAGCCATTATACAAGTAGTACGCAGAAATAACTATGCTCACCATACAAAAAGTGGCCAGCAAAATAACTGTTCTTTGAAAATGTCTGTGAAGTTTCATGATAAAGCTCATGTTGTTTACTTGCCTTAGATTGCTCTCGATAGCAGCGTTAAAAACAAACACAGATTCTCAACAACTTGTTCTAGTCCTCTGAAATATTTATGTCACCATTGCAGCACACACATCTATCTTCCACAAAGCTTTACAGAAGGTACAGTCTAAAAGAAAAAAAAAAAAAAATCAGAGATTTAATTGAGGCATCACACTTGTGAATATCATCACATTAAACTAATAGTGAGCAAAGAAATCACTGCCAAACAGAGGTTTGGGAACAAACAGCTCAAAAATTTGATAGTTTCTTTTTGAAATTTTGCATTAGTAGCGTTATTTCTCCCTGCTCCCACTACTTGCCATGTGCATTTGAATGTCTCTAAATCTCACAGGCTCCTTACTCCAGAGGGTAAGTAAAAGAGGGTACACACAGGAGGCACTGAAAAGCAAGATACGGCAGCAAAGAACTTACTGTTTTTCTGAAAATTTTTTACCCAAAGATAAAAGTTAACTCCAAGTAGACAATTGCTGACAACCTAAACACTGAAGAAAATTCATAACCTTCCTCCTTCCACCCCCAAAAAGCTGGGGGAACATCAGTCATGATCAGACAGACATGACCAGTCTTATATTAATTTTTTACTGTTGTTTTAACCGTTGTATACATACATACCGATATACTCTATATTACATGTATTATAGAAGTATTTTTAAAACAAAACTACTCTTTTCCTGCAGCATTAGAAGTAAACAAATAGCATTTTACTGGACTCTGTATGTGTACTGTTTTGCAAATTGTTGGAAGCACTTTACATTTCTTTGTATTTAAAAAAAGCATAAAATAATCCAACTCTTAAATTTGAGAAAAGAGAGTAATAAATCAAAAGCTAATTTAAGAGGCAGATCACCTAAGGATATACTTAGGCTTTAACTTGTACCTAAGAAAAGCAGTTGTTTTTCAAGCCAACAGTACAATTGCTGTCAAAAGTTTCTAGTAAAACAACTGAACAATGTGACAAGGATAAAATAATTAAGTACCATAAGTTATAACGGAAGGTTAAAAGCAGATTTTGAAAAATACTACTGGTATGAAGATCTAGAACATGCAGTTGTAACTTCACAATGTAGTACACATCCATTCCCATTTCTAAATGGGACTAGGATAAGACATGTGTGTAACGTTAAGATGGTCATTTCCCGACTGAGTGCTTAATCCTTCCATGATCATTTTTTTAAAAAAAAAAAGTAGGGCTTAAAAAGTGAATACCAAGAAGCTCCAGAAGTATAATCAATATCAAATATGAACTTTTCTGTACAGGTTGAAAGAAACAATTAAATTTTCTTGAGAGATCGTGAGAAAAAAATGGTATCTGCTCAAGCTCTATCCCATGATTTGTATTTTCTAAGGTTTACTGGGTTTTGTAAGAAATTTTCATTCCTAGAAGGGCTGACAACCTTCAGTACTGAATCAGGGAGCAGATGATAATAGAAGAAATACAGTCAGCTTCTGATGCAAAAGAAATTGAAGTATATAAAAGATTAATTACATATTAATAAAGGGGAAAAAAAGGAGGAGTTGTAAAAAAACCCCAACAAACAAACAACAGACAAAGCCAAACATGTCGTGTACTTGGGCCACTTAACCACTTGACAAGAGCTCCTCATCCTACATTGTAAAGAAGGTGGCCTTTCACTCCAGGTTTTCAAAAAAGCTAAACACCATGATGTACTTAACAGCACCTATGTAACTTCCATAACTTCAATTAAATCCCAAAGATTGATCCTCCCAGTGCCACGATGAGCACAAAATAAAAATAAATGAGTAGGAAAATGAAATAAGGGGAAAAAGAGAAACTATATGGCATCCTATTTATCAAAACAGCAAAATTAAGTACCAAGAGTAAGCATACATAAGCTGTCTCATTAAGATTCCCTTTAAACCTGCATCTCACCAGATAAACCCACTTTCTGGATATATTCTACTCTCTTCACCTTCTACTCACAGATATCAGTATATTAACCTTTTCTGTTCTGGGCGGACTCACACCCAGCCTTCAACCTTACCTGCAGCTGCACAAAGACTTGCACATAGCTTTTAGACAGGAGACTTGCCTTTCACCCAGGCATACAGGCTCATTAATCAGTGTTAGAAAAAAGTAACCTAATCCCAGTTTCTCAGTTTCTGGAGGGATGTATCTGAAAAGAAGTTAAAGAATGCATAAAGACCGAATGACAATTTGAAAGTACCTTCAGAAGAACTCAAAGAACATTTTTAAGTATTGAGATGTCCGATCCTTGTCACACTAGCTTCAAGAATATCAGTTTAGATAGCAGAAAAGAGATATTTAATATGGTAACAAGTCAGGTGACAAAGAAGGAGCTCCATCCTGAATGAGTAAAACAGAGAGATGTTTCCAGACAGATGATTTTTCATTACACACACAAAGGATTCTCTTCATTTTTCATTTCCGATTCAGCTGCCTGAATGCCAAGAAACTCATAATTTTAGTGGCTAAAATTAATACTGACTGCATTCTGTAGAAAAACTGTACATATGCCTACTTACCTTCAGTAACCACAGACCTGGCTGGCTTACCCCACACAGAGCTCAGGCCTGGTTTACACAGAAAAGAGATGCAAGCCTGCAAAGCAGAACTCTTGCTGACAAAAGCACAATGAATCACCTCTTTGAATGACACAAAGTCAACCACCACGCAACCAACAAGCACAATACTTGTCTGCTTCTTTTAGCCCTAAGCTCCTCTAACAAAGCCCTAAATTACCCCTATTCTTATGACAGAAACCACCGAAGTCCTATTGCGAGGAAGTTCCCAGCAGCATGATTTAGAAGTTTCTTTCTTTACCAGCCTATGCTTTTGAGCAGACGGTCACCTGAACCTGAGAATCCTGACTGGAGCAGGAAAAATTTACAGTGACCTAAGCTCATGGCAAGAACAGGCTGATTAGACAGAGTCGTTTGAATGAGATATTACAGAAGGGTTCCAACCCAAGGGCTGCTAAAGTAAGCAGCAGGAGCACTTGAAACATCTGCAGCAAGGACGCAGTTCCTAATGCCGTTCCATGCAGCAGAAAATCTGGAGCCAGCCCAGAAACCTGTATTTTCTTCAAGAAAACCTCGGTCATTTTATCTTTAGCTCCTAATTGCAGGTACCTCCTGGGGCTACAGAGTGCAGCTGTAAGGAGGAGTGGATGGAAATGCCAAGACAGATGCGAGGTTTGACTCTGAGGAATGAGGAATTCTCAGAGACCCAGCAAGACACAGCCAGACTTGGCATCCTCACCACTGAAGACAGGAACGAAGGGGAATGGAACAGAATAAGACGCAAGTTTTAAATGTACGCTCTCCTGAATCAGCTTGATGCTTAGATAATTTTCACTTATTTAAGGACTGTTTTGCATGGCAAGAGTTCAAAAGAACACAGAAAGAAAAAATAAAACCCACAAATGTGCATTTAATAGTATCAAAACAGTTTCAAAGCCTTGACAAGTACCGTTGCTTTCCTAGAGGAACAGCAGCATTTTACTCTGAGCAACAGTACTTGCTAGATATTCCACTGGTATCTTACAGCACCATGCTAAAATAAGTCATCATGCACCGAATTTGACAGTGGTATAGAGATCTTCTGGCCCACAACACACTGTGGGACCTATCAAGACCACTATAGTGACCTTTATCACAACTTTAGACATGGCTTCAGGGAAAATGGTCCTTGTCCGCTATCACTTCCAACAGTAAAACCAAACAAAGGGCGTAATTCAGAACATATCAACAGTGGGTAAGCCGTTAGAATCAGCATTTCAGAACAGGACAGTACTTATGGAGTCTTACTTTCATGACAAAAGAATACAATATTTTACAAAAGAAGGAAGAAGTCAGGATAGCTTGAACTGCAATACAAAAAAAAAAAAAAAAAAATCCAGGTATAAGAAAAAGCTTTAAAGAAAAAAAAAAATCAAAGAGTCTAGAAATTCTTCATAAGAGTTCAAGCTTGTTAGTATTGTTTCAGTGAAAAACCATGAAAAAGACCCGTAGATAACATAAGCAGTCTTAGCTCATTAATTTCAATGGAGTCATGTGGAGTTCAATGAAAGGAGGATATGGTCCCACCTAAATTTCAGAGCACTTGAAAACGGGTGTCAGACGTTATACGAATCCAATGTTCCACAAAAGTGATGTTGAAATAAGTGTTACCTATAAAATAACTTGTATGGTACTTTTCCACCGACTGAAGCAATAAAAGCTGCCTCATTGTTCTTTATCTAGAACATTATTATTTTAGAAGAATCTGCGTTTGATCTCCTACAGAATTTTGCATTTTCATGCCACCATCTGAAAATTCAGACCAGAACTTTCTACCTGTGTTGTTCCAAGTATGAGGTATCAAAATGCCTCCTTAATGTGAAAGTTAGCATCTTTGAATATTTAGAATTTTGTTTTTAACTTGTGGACTCACTATGGAGGACAAGATCTTGCTAAGAGAAAGCTGAGTTATGGAAATAAGTTTTGCATTTTATTCTGAATACAGCAAGGCTTCATAACATTCTCACCTACTGTAGAAGTGATTTCTGCAGCTCAGGACTAGTTCATGCGAAAATTTTGTGGATACAGGAAATAAGTATCACCTTATTAATTGGAAAATTTACAATTCTAAGCAGTACTCCTGGAGAGTCACAATTACAGGTACCTTCAGACAGCTAGCATGAACAGATGCATTAGAATAGAGATCTTCAACTGTGGGTTTGTTTGGGTTTTTTTAATTTGTTTTGGTTTTTTTTTTAATT
Source organism: Fulmarus glacialis (assembly GCF_000690835.1). Classification (NCBI taxonomy): domain Eukaryota; kingdom Metazoa; phylum Chordata; class Aves; order Procellariiformes; family Procellariidae; genus Fulmarus; species Fulmarus glacialis. The sequence continues at coordinate 70,310 of NW_009205124.1, forward strand.
CGCGAACAAGGTAGTACTGATGAGATAACAAATACCGTGATGAACTCCAAAGAGCTGAATTGCACCATAAGGAGTCTGGTGAGTTCCTACCATTTGCAGCTTTCTTTAGTTTGTTGTTACATTGCTAAGCATAAATGACCAAATTCTAGGCTTCTAGAAATCATTTCAGCACGATAACACTAATGGAAATACTTAAATGAGACAACACTGGCTGCGGACTTAGCCTATTAATGAGATGCAGTAAGTGAACGTAAAGAACATAAAATCCTAAGTCTTGATTTTTGTGTTTTCTGGCAGTAAAATTTGTATAATAAATACCAAAGCAGCCTCCCCAGAAGTCTTTGCAGTCAGCCTGGAAGCCAGTCTCTGGGCTCAGGCTCATGGGTGGCCATGGACAGTCTCTGCTCTGCAAGTGTCATGGCAACCTCACAAACATTGTGCCCTCCTTGGTATTTTTTTTTTTGCACTAAGACTTTCATGGTGCACACAGCTCCTTTCCATGGGCTTTGTATGACTGGTTTTTCCACACAACAGAAACACACTACATTCTGGACTCAATAGTTGAAAAGAAATGTGGTCCTGACCATTCAATTTCATAATTGGTATTTATATTTTCTAGAACTAAAAAAAAAAAAATCCCTCAAATGACAGCAATTTCAGGTTCACATCATCATACAGTAATGAATAGATGCTCAAATAGGAAACCAGGTACCCACATAAAGACAGACACATAAAACTGCATACAATTAAAAAAAAAAAACAAACCAAAAAAACTATTGAAGTTCTATCATGAATATCAGTAAGATTCTTAAAACTACAAGAAACATTTTTCTTGAATTCAGTTGTGTTAAAAACTATCAAGATTAAAACAGTGGTCTGAGCTAAAATATCCACAAGCAAATGAGAAATCGCTCTCAAATCACATTTTTCAAAGCCCAATAAAAAAAAAAAAAAATCTGGTTTAGTCTTACCTCAGGCCTGTGCAAGGGCAACTGTTTACTGTGACCCTTGATTAAAAACTATAAAGTTGTGTCATACTTATATACAGACAAAAAAATATTGTTAAAGGGTAACAAAAATCCTTTTCATCAAGAACTGCCAAAAAATGAAGCAAGTTCAGGATTAATTAGTCATCAATATTATTCAGCTATATTACATTTGTCTGGTTACATATACCCGCACATATTTTTAAATCTCTTTCTTATCTTCTAACAATCCCCATCATTATACCCTGGTTCTGTTCTTTACCAAACTGGACGCTACCACAGTGCTAGCGACTTATTCCTGATATATTACACGAAGAATAAGCTTTAATTGAAGAATAGACAAAAAAATAGAGATATTGTTCAGCATATTAACATAGGCATTTAAATCTACATTGATTAGAATGCTATTTAATTGCTTTGAACACAAAAGCCTACTTTGGCTAGCCACTATGAAATATGACCTTAAAGGAAGTGCTCTGAAGTCATTACATTAGCGTTACTGAAATGGAAATCTTTGGATGTACGAATGACACGGTAGGAAGCAGCAAAGTGCATTTGAAAACAACCAAACCTGGGATGGATAGTAGTGCTTAGCTTTTTAAATCAATTCTGAAAGTATGAAACTGGTCTCCAAATACTGAGTACCCCTACTTACAACATTATTCTACTGACTGAAGCATTCAGGCAGCGATAACTCAGAGAAGCAAATCCAGGCTGAAAATGAGATCTTAAAACTACATATTAAGATAACATTTTCAACTTGAAAAGATGTTGATGTGAGACATGAATTGTCAAGGGAAGTCATCGAGACCCTTTAGTATCACATAACAAACCCTGTAACATGTGAATATTGAAGGGCTTACCTCATATACCTTTAAAAAAAAGGCAATGGCTTAGGCAGAACAAAAATTCTGGTAGAGAGAGATGCTTTTTCAAGTCCTTGGGGCAAGCAGCTTTCAGTTTCTATTGTAGCTATGTTATCCTTAGCTCCATGCTGTATAGCTTCACGCATTGCTAGAGAACCTTACAGGATAGGAATTCATGCATCAGAACTTGTCATTAAAAGATGTTTATAAAGATTAAATAGATGGTATTTTGAAATAATTTAAAAGAAGGCTTGGAAGACTTTAACAGTATAGAGGTTGGATTTGGTCTTCAAATTACTACTTTACCTTCACACAATACTTTCTACCTAAAGATCTTAAAACGCATTACATCTCATACAATTTTTCTGAGACAAACCCCATTATTTTTTAGCACTTACAGAAACATCACAATCTAAAGACTAAATGATTTGCCCAAGGTCTTTAAGATAAATGTACAACATTCTCTTGCCCATGCTTGTACCATTACTTCCCTCTCTCTTTTCACCCACAACCGCCAAGCACGAGCCAAGTGTAAAGAGTTAATAAGGCAGAGTTCATCACCCTACCTTCCGAGAGACCTGAGTGGCGATACTGACATTGAGAGAAACCCCATTTCTTCCAATTTCCGTTTTATTAAAAAGAAAAAAAACCTTCCACACCAAAACCTGAAGCAATTATCTAGTACATCAAGTAGTGAATTAAACAACATAAAAGTTTTCTGCCATTTCCCAAAGGCTACACATGACAGTTGAAACAAGCAGTAATACCCACCAATTTCTGCATGGGATTTTGGGAATCCAAGTAGCTCTGAACACCTGAAGTTATTAATAATTAACTGCACTACGATGGCTAATTTTGTTCCCCAACACAGCAATCAACCACTGTCCGCAAACACTAGAGGGCAACAGTGCCGCACAGAAAAAGCCAGGGAGGAGAGGAGAGAGGGGCAGAAAACCCAACCAGCTGAAGGGTTGGTGTGGGTACCACACAGGGCAGGCAGATGCTAAGTGAGCTAGTAAAACCCAAAGAAACACCACCAAACAACCCCGAAAACGCTCCCCCACGCAGCGGGACGCGCCCGTGTGCTGGGGGACGGAGCCGCAGCA
>NW_009205125.1:0-589 GCF_000690835.1 Fulmarus glacialis
AATGTAAAATCTCAGTAGAAACCCCATTTCCTCCTTACTATTAACTAGCAGTCGCGCAGAGAAAATCATTAGAGATATAATTAAATATGGGTCTATTTTTGAAGAATGTCCTGCAAAATAGCCCCAAAATATTATATAGTAATTTGATTTTTTTTTTTTCCTTTGGCACTACAGGTGCTAGCTCTGTTTTCCTTTCATTTCCCACACCATGTATATTAAACAGGGAGAGAACATTGCTCCATTGTCGGTGATGACCCCAGACTTCGCCGGAATATTTTGCTCCTCGGTGTAAAATTGCGAAGTGGGTCTCTCTCTAAAATTCGCTATATTAGTTTTTATAATTATCTCGTGGTCTAAACTTTTTCGCATCCCATTTCTTAAAGAAAAAAAAAAAAAAAGAAAAGAAAATGAAAGGAAAAAAGAAAGAAACTAACTTAGCTGTCGCCGTATTAACATTTCTGTTCGTCTCAAGCCCAGGCTTTCGGTAACTTTGCCTGGATCGGGTCCTACGCTTCCATAGTCGCCCTGCTGAGGCGTGCGTTTGCCCCTGCCTGCCTGCCCTTCTACAGCTGAGCCTGACACCGGCCCT
>NW_009205125.1:601-969 GCF_000690835.1 Fulmarus glacialis
CGCCTCCCTGCCGCTGACCCCCCCCGCTCGGCTGGTCCCTCCCGCCGAAAGTCGCCCCATCCCCGGGCTCTGACCCTTGGTTCGCTGTAACGTGTCCCCCCACCGCATCGCACCGGGGAGCTTGTGCTTCACACCCCGGAGTGCGATTTGCCAGATTTCAATGGAGAACTAAATAACTCCTAATGTTATTTATTGCAGAGAAAAAAAAGAAAAAAGAAAAACAGACTGCGTCAGGCCGCCTTCCCCATCCTTTCATCCCCAAGATTTTATTCTTTTCTCCGGAATATTTTCCCCGCGCCCAGTAAAACACAATTCGCGGTGTTGCTTTGCCTCCTTACGAGGCTGACCTCCTCAGCCCCTCCGGGACA
>NW_009205126.1:0-14264 GCF_000690835.1 Fulmarus glacialis
GGATCCGCCTCGGCTTGGATGCTGGGGGGTGCCCAGGTGAGCGGGGTGCGGGTAGGGAAGGAGGAGAGCCCAGCCAGCAGAAACGCCGAGCACCCTGCTTCTGGAGGGGCTGGTCGGGGCTTCTGTCTCTGCTCCATGAAGCCCATATATCGCCCACAACTACGAGCCCTACGTGGGCAACCTCTTCCACTGTGCCCGTCTGCGTGACACGCTACGGAATAAAAACTCGCTAATAGCATGTTATTGTGCTTTTTTCATCCCTCCACCTGTGACCCTGGTTTAAGGCGCTCGGCTCGACCTGTTCCGAGCATTTTTTTCCTTAAAAACCGAATAATTTGCAGATAATAATTTCAGTTGTAGGGTTGCTTGCGTGACGAAATGCCCAGCAGGCTGGCAGTCGCTGCGACTTGTCTGTATGTCGCGTAGGGTCTTCGACGTGCTTTTTTTCCAATTATAATGGGTTTGTAGGTAATAAAACACATCGAAATTTTTCATTTCCAGCAAGCGCATGCCCGTTGTAAATACGCACGTGTGTGCATAAGAGCATGTGTGCGTGTACTGACGTCTTTCAATGTTCCAACTGTTTTAATCACTGAAACAGTGGTTTTATAGGGACAAGAAGTGTGTTGGACTTGCATTTCTGTTTTCAGAGATTAATGAATCTTGTTGAAGGGACAGTGATAAGTTAATCATGCTATGCCTGCTGTGTTTTTATAGACTGAAAACATTATTACTATAATTGAGCTGATAAATTCTGTGGGTTTTTTCAGTTTGCTTAATCTGCATTTGGCAATAGCTTATAGATACTTCAGTCGTTTTGGGTTTTTTTGTGGAATCTTTTTCTTCTCAGCCTACAAATAAATGAAACATGCCAAAAAGAAACCGTATTGAGAGTAAGAATTGGCAGAGATATCTAGGTGAGGTCTTGTGATTGAACTACATTAATCCCTTTCGTGGAAGCGACGGAATATCATATGGAAGGCTGATACGCAAGTTGCTACGAAATGCACCACAGTAACTCAGGGAAAGCACAGTTTTTCTTTAATTCTTCAGCTAGACATTTTAGACTCTACTGGTAGCCAGTGAAAGATGTTTGAAGCAGTGTTCGGGTTTTTTTTGTTTTTTTTTTTTTTTTCTTTTTTGAAGTTCACTTGCTCTGTTCTGGAATGCTTCAGTCATAATTACGTCCTGTTCAGCAAGTTCTAATGCGTCTTGGTGAGCTCTGTGCGGTGCTAGATATGTAAACTTCAGCATCTGCATAAAGTTTTGCACGGCTGAGGGGGCCTTTGGTCACCAGGGACGGCAAACCCCAGGTTGTATTTTGAACAAGTAGGAGTGTGTCCGTAGTGTAGTGTTGTCATCCTGGTGTTCTTCAGGCAAAAATACCACTCTGCTTGAGAGTGCAGGTGATGTTTGTGCACTTAGAAGTGCTTTTTCAAAAAAAAAAAATCTCTTTAGGTGTGTTGCCAGCAGCTAATGCTGCTTGTTGAAAGATTGCTGAACGTTTCTATGCATTGTAGCATGCAATACAAATAGTTTGAGTAGCGATTCCTATCAAATACCTGCTCCTGAACCTAAAACAGGCTGCTCTCTTGCACTAAGGCTTAAATGAAAAAGTTATGTTGAAAACTGGAAAGTTGCCTTTGTGACCAGAGGTGCTTGGGTAGATGTGTTTGAGGCTTGCGCCCTGAACGAGCAGTAAGCTGTGTATTGGATAACTGAATTGTAATTGCAGGCTTAAACCCGCGCTGTTTGATGCTGCAGCTTGCGTGATTGGGACGTGCTTTAAAAGACGTTGCGTTAGGCCTGGCTCTGCAGTTCTGTTGCTGAACAGTCAGGCTCCAAGCCTGCAAATGCTTGTAACTGAGCGTAGCGGTGCGATGGCGAAGGGTCTGATGGCAGGCCTGAACGTTCAGCAGAAAGCAACTGCTCATCCTTGTTTATATTTCACTTTATGCTTTGATGCGGTGATGTTAAGCAGCTCCTTTTGTCAGGGTAAATTTTAGCTGCCTTTAATCTTTCTGATAAAAATAGCTCCTCAGCTTACCGGAGCAAAGTTTCTGCGGTCAAAATTGGTCTACTTACATTCTGAAAATACGACCTTTCCTGTTAAACTTAAGCGGCTAAATCAAATGTGTGGTCTCAGAGAAGGGAGTAGAGATGAAAGGATAACAGAAATGTGTACTGGGACCATCGTTAAGTTTCACAATAGTCCCATTTTGCAGTGGCCCCATTGCTCTTTATATCAATAAGGAAGGTTAAGAGTTGTGGCTGTTTATGTAGCTTGCCGTTGCTGTGCAGTATTGAACAAGCTGACTCCTATGGTAAAACATCCATCGGAAAGATTTTTCCTTGTCTAGCCAGGTAGGAGTAGTGCTTTTGTCTAATTACTGCTTTATTAGGGATATGGTATTTTTCATACCTAAGCATTTGTCTCTTCTATAACTGTTACAAGGCATTCTCATCTAGCGTGCTGCAGAATAAACAAGGGACTCATACGAAAAGTAGAACTATGGTAACTTTGGTTATGGCAGCGTATTATTTTAATGTTGAATGTCGTGATTATTTTGTACGTTGCTGGCATTGGTCCTTCGGCAGAATATACAGCGAACCGGCAGCGTTCTTGAGCTGGTCGTGGTCTGAACTCCGCACACAGATTGTGAAAAACACACTTGAATGGAGCAGCCACAAAGCTGGCGTTCTTCAGATGCCCCTTCGCCATGGTTCTGCAGGTAGCTCAGTGATGGTCTGTGTCGCGTTGCAAGTAATGCCTCTATCATATATCTGCATTTATTACGTACCCTGCAGCCTTCTGCTGTTGTGGAGCTATGCTAGTTCCAGAAATGACAAATCGTAATTTGGGCCAAAGCAGAGGGTGTCCTTAACGGCATTATGACTTAATGAATTCCTAAAGTAGGTGAAGTTGGAAAGACAGTGAGATGAGCGGCTTCAAAAGTCCATTAGAGCTGGATTTTCAGCTCATACTTTCTTCTGTGTGTGGTTTTTGTTTTTTTCCTCCACAGCTTCAGATCATAAACAGATTAAGCAGTATGGCTGCTGCTGCAAAAGCTGCATGCTGAGATCTCCGGTAATTCACGTTCTCTTTGTGGCCCAGTGTGTTAGCATTGCAGTGCCCGTATTTTAAAATTGGGGAAAGACTGGCCTTGTCGCACATGCCTTTGTACGTGCCGAGATAAGTAGATCTCTGGCTAACTCCCAGCGAGCTACCGAACTTCGCAGAAGGGAGTTTGTGTCGATACGCAGCCTGATTTGATCTTACTCTCCTGCCAAAAACCAGATAGGTGTCTTTCAGTGGATTTAGTTTTTAGTTTTAAAAGAGGTGGACTACCTTTAAAACGAAGTAGCTTAAAGAGAGACAGCGAGGCTTTCTAAGCTTATGTTCACATACTTAGCTGAGACTTCAAATGGACTGACGTCTCGGTGATCTAAAACCAGATTTTGTTTGTGCGCATGAAAGCATTAGTATGTATGTTTTAGAAGGGTTCATTCCTGCGTAGTTGAAAAGTTTCATGGAAGCCTATTTAATCGGTCTGCTCTTGTTTTATATGATACGTGCAAAACTTGAGTGTCACTTGTGCGCTGTAACATTAAGAATCGCTTTTATACACATGCTTTCTCCATTTCTCCCTGGAATAAGAGAAAAGGATCAGTCCATTAAGTGAGCAGACTTAGATACTTGGATTTATAAGCAGAAAATCGGGGGAAGAAATGCTTCTTTTGAAAAGATGTAGGTGAAGAAGTGCGTGTAGTTGCAATTATTTCACAGGAACGTCCTTTGTTTTGTTGTACTTGCACCATAACTAGCTGGGATGAGAAAAAATGCGGTGTGATATTTCATGGTTGTGTTGTTTCTTAAGACTTACCGTATACATGTAATGATGGGGGTGGTGGATGGGAGATGATGATGCCAAGCAAAAACATTTACTTTGAACTGTGTTCAGTTTGATACAAGCTGAATTTTTGGTTTTTTTGCACCTTAAGTGACTGACCTGCATAACTTTATGCCTGCAGTTGTAATCTGGGACAGGAGATTCGTACGATTAGAAATTGGCTCCTTTATTGAGAGTCTAGCACAGCTCATTTTGCCAATTCTTGAAGTATTGCTGATAGCAGGTTATTGTATACTTTCTCATTGTTTGGGGTTTTTTATAGATTTTTTTCCAAGGAGTTTGATGCTAACATGTGTGTGAGATGAAAAGTTGAGCAGATGATCTGCTGGCCTGATTTTATGTGACAGTCTGCAGTCCTACAGTCGGGCCCGTTTTTTTAAATCCATACTTTGAGTGGTAATTGCAAATGGGAGTTTATCAAATTGATTCCTTCCCCCCACCTCCCCATGACTTAAAATTAACGCAGTAAATGTTGTCTTGTGCTGTGGCAGAGAGCTCCTGGAGAAGCCCTGCCAACAGCAGGCAGGAATAAAGGCTGTGCTCGGGGGGTCAGTCTTTGTTGTACCCCAGAGATCTCTTGATAGCTTGTGAAATGATTCCCAGTTTTCTGTTGCAGATTATTCACTTCCTATTCTGGCTGAACGTTCCTTGGAGTCATAGTCCAGTGCCATTAATTATTTCTACAGCAACATGCTGTGTTTCGTTATTATATCTGCAACTTCACATAAAAAAAATCCACATATTCTTGGTGTTTATTTTTACTAGAGATTTTGCTCTCTGTTGTTACCTGCTAATAGAGAAGAACATGAACAAAAACCTCACTCTTAGCAAAATACTGCAGGTTAATACGAAATCAGGGTGGAAGGGGCAGTTGAAAAACAGGATTTGAAAAATTCTGGGGTTTGTTCTTATACAACGAAAAAGCATGTGGGATAGCTTAGAAATCTGACACTTCCATCCTAATTTGGTTTACACTTTCAAGAATTTTTGCTTTGTAAATCTTCCTTTTAACATATGTTATGTTTTCCATCTGTCTTCTCAGATGTCTAAGATACAGAGAGAACCTAAATCTTTTATTTGGAAAACTCTCTTTAATAGAGATATCTCAACAAATACTATCAAGTATTGTGCAGAACCATAGCATGAATCAAAAGAAAACTGAAACTTCTATTATCACTGGTAATTCACAATCATAACTCAGAATCTAAATCTCTTAACATATATTCTTCAAAAGCTTCACTTTATCTTGCCTTTCCTCTTTTATTCATCTCCAGGATCTTATCTGGAACATTGGATAAATACAGTATCTTTGATTTGCAATAACTTCGTGTGTGTGTGTGTATATTTTTATTTATACATACACAAGTCTGTAAAATAATCTCCTTCTTCTCTGAGGGTCATCTTTAATGCTTCCTCAGGAAGCCAGCGTTGTCAAAATGAGTTGTTCTTTCTAGGTGACGTGCCTCTCAATCTCACCGGTAGACATTATTTCATTGCTGCTGTTGGACATCTGTGAGGCAGACATCGGAGCTAGATACTTTCTGTTGCACAGTGGGAAGGAAAATGGAATATTAGATTCCAACCCCTGTCCGTGTGTGTCACACCTGAAGAGCACGAACTTCTCTCTCGCTCTGCCCAACTCTACCGCTGCCAGTACTTTGATAGCTGTTTTAGTGGGTGTTGTTGATGATGTAGCTTCTGTGTCATCTCCTGTGTCGTTTCATCTAATGGAGCAGAAATGTGGAAATTACCAAGAGACTCGAATTCAGTAAGTACTGAATGTAAATCTGTATTGTAGTAGCTGTGAAGTTTTTTCCTAAGGTTTGTAAACTCCTTTAAGGAAAGTATTAATGAGAATGATTCAGAAAGCCTCATCTCGTTGAAATTAATGCTTTAAAGCAAAATAGATTGGTGAGGGCATTGGTTTTTCTGTATTCAGTCAGTTACGGTTGGAAGCTTTTTTGAGAGTAAAACATATACAAATCATTAGTTTTAAGCACGTCTGCTGTTCATAGAATCATAGAATTCATTCGTTTTAAGCACATGTCTGCTGTTGCTTCCTTATGCACGTTTGGTTTATTTTGTGTTGTATGTTCTGAGTTTGAATTTGAGTTGCCAAGCAAACGACCCTTCACTTGTAATTTGGTATCGGAAATAGGGAGGAAAAAGTGACATTAAAACAAAGAGAATGGAAGCACACTTCTTGCAGCTATTCTGCAAGGAGACACAAAACTTGCCTGTTTCCTAGTAATCTTGTGTAACACTTTCTTTTGTTTGTTTCATAATATTATTCAAGTACATATTAATCATTGCTATTTTAGTCTTCGCAGAATAGGCCTGTTCTGTGCTTCTGTTACAGAAGGTGCATAAAGGTGGGAACTTCCAGAGAAGGACTGGTGTAGCTGAAGGGAGTGTTTGAAGCAGCCTGAGCTAGAAGGCAATACTGAGCGTGGAGCTCACCACCGATGCTGTCAGTTATCGTGGGGAGGGTGGAGGACTGAACAGTTTAAAATCTGAAACACCTTATGTTGAGCTTTGTATTTAATAAGAAGTCTGTGGCCAGAGGATGTCAGAGTTAAGGTTTGTTTGTCGAGATAATTCACGTCTTTGTATGTTACCTGCTGATTTTTTTTTCCACATGTGCAGTGAGAGTGGCACAGCCTTAATGTGAAGCAGTGGATCTGTCAGTTGTGTGAGCTAACTGAAGGCGTTCGCGTGCAAACACTCTGTTTTGGTACAGACTGTGCATTTCATGCTGCCTTAAGCAAGTGCCCGCTATTCATTGCCGGATTCTCAGATGATTCCTCTTTAAAGGGTCATTCTGAACTTAAATGTTTTGTCAGCTCTTAAAATCGGGCAACAGAAAAGATGTGTGCGGTTGTGATAGGATGAGAAGGAGATCTCACTTCCATTAATGTGCTCCAAGAACCCTAAAATATTTAATCTTCCATCAGGATGATCTTGTAAATGAGAAGCTGACGTTACCAGTGCAGTGGTCTCCCAGTCTGTAGGCAGATTGCTTGCCTCCTCTTCCTTCTGTCCAGATTTCTGCTCTTACGGCAAAGAAAATTACTGAAGCCTTTTGGTCAGTAAGTGTGCGTAGCCTGATAGCCACATGCAATGTGACAATGGTCATGTGTTGTTGATGCTACTGGGTAGGATTTAAAGTTACTCGCAAGAGCAGACATGGCAATAGTGTCAAAATAGCAAAGACACCTTGGGAAACAATTAAGAGGAAGAATGGTTATGGAGAGGCTCTGCAGGACCAGAGGAAAACAAAATCAATCCATCATTTGCCATTTGATGCTTCCAAGAACAGACCAGAGCAAGCCCTCTTGTTGGGCTGCTTCTGCCACGTGTTTTGGGGGTTATTTTGATTTTATTCCCCTCTGGCATCTGGGAAGAGATAAGAGACTAGCTTATCTGGCTGCATTTTTCATATTTGTTTCTGTGTATTAGCTTTGGTACCAGGTACATTTAATGTGCCCTTATATACTACTTTGTTTTTAACAGTGGAACATTCAAGTAATCTGTGATTTTTTTTTTTTTTTTTTTTTTTTTTTTAAGGGAAGGCTAGTAGAAGTAGATTTGAAAACAGGGATTATTCCTGAAAGAAGCTAGTATCTTAGGTTTTTCTGGACCTTCAACGCAGATTGTATTTTCATTACGTGCACACCGAAAGAGAGATGGCGGGGACAACTTGAATAAGTACATTAGAGATAAACTTGAGGTTATGACATTATGATACACAATGTGCAAGTGGAAAGAGAGGCTAGGAACTAAACTCGGTGTAGTCAAGGAAGGATCTTGGTTTATACGTTCTCTTTTCAGGGAGGTGAGAAAGAAGCCAGGGGCAGAACTGTTTGTCTTTCCTGTATCAGGTAGGTGTTGTTATCACACACATTAGTTGTGGTATAGGGGGTATAGATACATGCATTTTCCCCATCCTGGCTTGTATGTCCCCTGTTGCGGCTGGTGTCAAGAGCATTTTTAAAACTGAATCTGTAATACTGGTAGTATTGCAGTAGAGGTTAGAAGAGAACTGATTCTTTTTCATTAGCTTCTTGATTTGTTTGCTCTGTGTAATGAGCTTCAGTTTTGAAAAATCACTTAGTTGCTGAAGTCTTACAAAAGTGGATTGGAGGAGATTTTAGGAGGTTGAAGCTACTTTAACTTAAGATTAACTAGATTCTAAGCTGATAGTGTCCCTTTTGGTCATTGGGATCCACAAAATGGATCTAATTTAATTGATTTTAGGAACTGTGTTGCTGCTTAGTTGCATGTCTGTACCCTGAATGGTATTCATCTTATGGAGAATCATGCTTTGCCAGAAGAAAAGTTGCAAAGGAATTACGATAGAACGAATGCCTCCTTCTCAATCTCCCTATCCCTAAAATCCCAGCCACAAGAAAGCAAGAGAAGGCAAGTGTTACACCCATTTCCAAGAAAGGCTAAAAGGACAATACAGGCAACTACAGACAGGTCAGCCTCCCCTCCATCACTGGGAAGATCATGGAAGAGCTGGAGTGATTTTAGTGAAGGGCTACCAAGGAGGTCAGGGCGCTGGACCACTTGCCCATTGAGAAGAGGCTGAGAGGCTGGACTACAGACCTCCTGACGTCCCTTCCAACCTGAGTGACTTTGAGTCTGTAAGCAAGAGAGCACTGTGATGATTATTCTAATGGGTTTCCTAGAGGCAAGTACCTGGAATGCCTAAAGGCAAGGCTCGTTTCTGTGTATTGATACATTTGAATTTTGACCAGTCCACTGACTTAGGAATGAGCAAACCAGACTGTATTTCCTTCTCATCCCAAATGCAAGTAGTTCAAAAGACCAGAAAGAAATTTAGTTAAATATGCAAGTCTTTTATTATGCAAGCCATAGCTTGTTGGGACTCATCCAGATGCCTGCTATTGGTTCTCTCGTTTCCCCCTCGCCCTCCTCCACCCAGCCGTTAGGGTCTCCTTGGACCAGCCAGGTCCCTCATCGCTGTCTTTCTCATCCTGGTTGTTAAACATTATGTTCTGAAAAAGTGATGCTCCTCTTGTGAAAGTTGAGGTCAGATGCAAGTCAGTTTGCCGTCTTTCTGTGTGTCTCGTTAGGTTAAGACGCTAATGTAAAGTTTCCTTACTGGAAATTTTATTTTTTCTATGAATGCGTTGTTTAGTTGCTCTAAAACATTAAATGTGCTAATTGTCTTTTATGAAACAATAAATTATAGAATCCTCAAACCTCGAAAGGAGGTTGGAATGGATGTGGTAATTGCTGACTGCACCAAACAGTATGGCTATTGAGTTGAGTTACCTGACACTGAATTTCAGGGAATGGCTGGAGCTCTGAACTGTTGAGGCTTTGTCTGCTGGGGTCTGGCATGATTGAAAGAAGCCTTACAAAACAAAATTGGGCTCGCTGAAATGTAACAGCTATGTTGGCATGGAAGAAAGGCACGGTGAAAATACTGTTTGTGTACTGGGACTGCAGTGTGACTTCAGCGTCTGCTCCAGGGACGGGCAGTCAAAGGTTGGGACAGGAAAACTCCCAATCACGTTTCAAGTGGAGATTATGCTGTTCAGAAATGAAACTGAATGTGATAGTTCTTCAGCTGCTTGCTGTGTGATATGATTGAGATAATAAATCGCATAAAGAAATACCTTAGAATGTCTGTCACTTCTCCAGGCTGAGCTAAAGGGAAAAAATGGTGACATTGAAACAAGTTAATTGATTGAATATGTATATTAAGAAAGAATCTCCTGATAACAGTTGCAAGTAGTCATACAGATGAAAATGTCATACAGATGAGAACACAGCACAGTTTTTTCTTCTGAGAAGGCTTGGAAGGAAACAGAGCATCTTTTTTTATTCTGGTTGCTGAAAGTGTTGTCCAGGAAGGCAGAAAACTGTGACATTTAAGCTCATAAAACTGAAATTAGGAGAGAGTGTCTCAAGTGTGGTTATCTTCTGTGTGTGAAAATAGCTGCTCGAAGAACGCAAAATTCTCAAATCGGAAAAGGAGCCCTTTGGAAAGAGAATGTAGTTGCCTAGTGCTTCTCCAAACCTTCTGAAAGACATGTCATTTCTGGTTTTTGGCTCTCCTCTGTTAAGAGGCCGTTCGGTTTTATGTAACAGAGATAATGAAAGGTGTGACGTTTAGGATCGGGAGTGCTGTGTGAGAGACGAGATGCTACGAGGTGGGTCTCCGCAGCCTTAGTCAGCTCTACTGCTTCCTGAGCACTGAAATCAGACGTATGCGCCTTATTAGTTAAGGGAATCTATCCTCTTTTAAAATAAAGACCCCCTGTTCTGTTGCATGCCAGGTAAGCAGCAGGTTTGAGAGACAGAGCAGGTACAAAGCTCGGTAATTGGAGTGGGACTCCTCAGTGTAGGTATTTTTTGAGCATTGCTTCAGATAATTGTATGTAAAGGCAAAGGCATCTCTTGTTTTTTTGGTTTGTTGTTTTTTTTTTTAAAGACTCTTGGTAGCTGCTGTTGACTTTGAGAAATAGTTGAAGCATTGAGAATGGGATTAATTATGTTCTTGTGAGGATGAGGGCCCTGAGGTTACTTTTCATTTTGCTACCAGTAGAAATGGGCTGCATTCTTATTATGGCAGATTTTTATATGTGTATAAATATATATATTATTTTTATAACTGCCAAGACAATCTCTTATCTTTATGGATTTGTTGCAGACATGCTCAAGTAGACTTTTGTTTTCTGTTGTATTTTATAACTGTTGTAAAATGTGCCTTGCGTTGATGTTTTTAACATGCACGACTGATTAAAATATAAAAGCAGAAAGATTAATCGTTGCCTGAACATTTGAATACTCAGTGAATTTTTACTGATGGTCACTGTGCTAAGCTGTTTACCTGCTTTTTATTTTCCTGCTGGCAGAGCTGTAAACTTTCCATGCCTAACCTTAATGTATAGCCTTCTTACAGGAGCTTAAGAGTGGTAGATTATTTTAGGTTTTAAGAGGCAGTATTCCCAAATGCTTTCTTCACTCTTTTCGTAAACTGCAAAACATTTCCAGTCCTTGGCTCTGGCAAGACTGTTAAAAGTCCAACCAGCCAAACAAAAAAAATTTGAGCACTTATACTCTAACGTCCCGTTTTGAAATACAACTGGAAAAAACTACTCTTCTTTTTTTAAGCCACAGCAACATCTTCCCCCTCCACATTTTGTCAGTTCTTCTCTGCCCCTGGCCCCGCATGTGCACACACACACACACACAAATACGTGTCTTTTGTTCGTGAAATCCTAACAATTTGAGTGCAAAAGCTTGGAAGAACACTGTTCATGGGATTTACAAAAGTTGTCTGAACAAGCGCTGTAGACCTTGAACTTCCCAGCGAGCCGGGGTGACGAGAGCAGTTTAACAAAGGTGAAGCTTCAGCCGCGGACCCTGCGTCACCACCCTTCGTGACGCGCAGGCAGATGGCTTCGGTTGTGCTCCAGGCCGCTGCCGCCGCCGCCGTCTGCGGCAGAGCCTGCCGGTGTGCGGGGAGAGGGGCTGCGCTGCGGGGACCCGGGCACCGGGGACTCGCTTCTGGCCAGACGGGGCTTGGCACCGAAAACAGGCGATGGGGTTTTCAGAGCGGGGTTAGAGATGGGTGGAAGGTGAAAAATAGTGACAGCTTGGAAGAAGGAAAGTAGAACCAAAATATATAGGAAGAGAGACAAATTGCAGCATAGTGGGTGTCAGGTGGTTATGTGAGAAAGAGGAGGAGAGATGAAGCCATCGCCAAAAGGAATGTAGTTGAAGGTACACCAGGAATTTCTGTAAAAGACAAGCTGAAAAGGTGAACTAAACAACTGAAGGGAAGGGCAGCAAGTAAGAGAGAAATTGATAATACTTTAATTAACCTACCTGGTGAAAATGTTAGTTTGTTACTTCCTTGAAAGGCAATAGGGGGTCTCTTCCTGAGCTGTGGTGTATTTTGTTGCGGCCAATGTCATGCAAGCCTGGAAGGATTCTTCAGAGTTTATTGACTTCAGTAAGTGACGATGGCAAGATGTAGGCCCCTGAAGGACATGCTGCTGTGAGCACCTCAAAATAGGCAGAATTTAACATTTTTTGTGTGTTTACTGTGACTGTTTATGTAATTCACTGGTCATTGCAACACTTCTGAAAATTTTTACTCATTTTTCTTCAGGTAGGTTGTATTGAAAATTTGAGTGCTGATGAAATGCATTGTATTTAAATGTACTGAGATGTCTTGGTAATGCATCCTAGCTTTGTGAGGCAGGGTTCGTGGTGTTTGGGTTTTGTTGTTTCTTTTCAATGCAGTTAGTGTGGTCCAGGCTGTTGCTTGCTGAACGATCTTATGCCACTTTTGCAACCTGAGTCTTGCACCAGCTTTTTGTAGTTGAAGAGTGAATTAAACTTTAAAATAATGAAGCTTTTGGGATGCCTTTCTTTAGAAGAGAACTTTTGTTTGCTCTAACCTGGAAAAAATTTGGTTTGTCTGTGGCTCACTGTGAGAGACTAGGGTTTTTCAGGGCTGGCTTTGTGGGGGGCAAAATAAAGTTTTTGCACATTTCTGCTATCTTACAGTAAAAAATGGTTGGTTTAGAGCACATCCTTGGACTGGAAGACTTTTCTGAGATGTGCTGCATCTTTGAACAGCTGCTCTGATGAATTGAGGCTAGTCTGCTTACATTTTTATTAATGTTGCTGTATGCACTTGTTCTTACGTCTTCAAATATAACTTTTATTTTCACATGGAAGTACCTATATACAGTCAAGTAAATTTCTGTTTTTAGTTACATGACAAAATAACATTGTTACACAGACATCGCTTATGATGTGCAATAAAACATTTTAGTGAACCTGAGCTGCTCCTTTTTAAAAAAACAAAACAAAACAACACCCCACTACTATTCATCAGTTTGGATGTTACAGCCACGCAGAGCAGTTCCTTCAAGTGGCTTAATGAAGATTTGATTGATTTATTTTGCTCATCTGGAGGGTGTGTGGATTACCTCTGTCAATATTGGGCATGATAAATGAGGGCTGGGCACTTAGCGAGCAATGTGAATTACTTGAGCTGTTCAGGGATCGTGAAGTGACTTGATTCAAGAGGTATTACGAGGGGGAAAATGCTGAGTGCCTTTTGGGATCTTCTGAGGTAGTGGATCATGATACTAATCAATGACTGGGAGCCGATATTGAACACATTTATATGTGAGACTGGGATCAAACTACCGAAGAAGTAGTAGTTGTTTTTTGATCAAGCTTCGAAGCCTAGCTGGAAAGATGTTCTTTGGCCATACGCAAAAAAAGGTAGGATTGCTGGGTGAAATGCAGTGGCCTGGGATTACATAGGAGGTTGGAGAAGGTGATGTAATCGCTTTTTTGGGAGAGTAAATCAATACGAAAAAAAACCTCTTGATATTTCTGCCGCCTTCTTTTAGCCAAAACAAGAGAAATTTAGGAGTTAGGTTAGATCTTTGTATTCGTGCCACCCTAGTTCTTAAGCTTGGTACAAGGTTTTGTCAAAAGCCTTGCGAAAAAACTACTTACTGGCCGGTGCTCTACCCTGTATGGTCATACGTGTAGAGTGTGTGTCAATGACTATGCTTTCTGAAGGACTCCAGAGTTCATGTCACGGGGACCCTTGCTCACTTTCTGGCGATATTGAGTCTTGGGTAAAGATGTGCCTTAATGCATGTCATTGCTTGTGATTAGTACAAAGCAGTGTAGATGAATATTTTAGTTGCTTATTTGTCATTTTTTTCTCACCTGTGTTTCTGTTTTAACTTGTAGATTTTGGATCTTTGTTTGACTTGGAAAATGATCTTCCTGATGAGCTGATCCCCAATGGCGAGTTGGGCCTTTTAAACAGCAGTGGAAACCTTGTTCCAGATGCAGCTTCCAAACACAAACAACTTTCCGAACTTCTAAGGGGAGGCAGCGGCTCTTCCTTAAACCCAGGAATTGGAAATGTGAACTCAAATAGCCCTGTCCAGCAGGGAGTTGGTAGTCAAGTTCAAGGGCAGCCGAACAGTGCTAATATCGGTAATCTGGGTGCTATGGGTAAGAGCCCTTTAAACCAGGGAGACTCTTCTGCTTCAGGCCTGGCAAAGCAAGCAGCCAGCACCTCTGGACCTACCACACCTGCATCACAAACTCTGAACTCTCAAGCACAAAAACAAGTGGGGATGGTGACGAGCAGCCCTGCAACATCACAGACTGGACCTGGGATATGTATGAATACTAATTTCAGTCAGACACACCAGAGCCTTCTCAACAGTAATTCTGGTCACAGTTTAATGAATCAGCCTCAGCAAGGACAAGGGCAGGTAATGAATGGATCTCTTGGGGCAGCTGGAAGAGGAAGGGGAGCAGGAA